>NC_051862.1:191693318-191950767 GCF_015732765.1 Culex quinquefasciatus | reverse complement strand
AAATGACCAAAATGACCAAAATGACAAAATGACCAAATGACCAAAATGACCAAAATGACCAAAATGACCAAAATGACCAAAATGACTAAAAATGACCAAAATGACCAAAATGACCAAAATGACCAAAATTACCAAAATTACCAAAATTACCAAAATTACCAAAATTACCAAAATTACCAAAATTACCAAAATTACCAAAATTACCAAAATTACCAAAATGACCAAAAAGACCAAAATTACCCAAATGACCAAAATGACACAAAATGACCAAAATAACCAAAATGACCATAATGACCAAAAAGATCAAAATGACCAAAATGACCAAAATGAACAAAATGACCAAAACGACCAAAATGACCAAAATGACCGAAATGACCAAAATGACCATAATAACCAAATGATCAAAATGATCAAAATGACCAAAATGATCAAATTTTCCAAAAAAACCAAAATGACCAAAATGACCAAAATGACCAAAATGACCAAAATGACCATAATGACCAAAATGGTCAAAATTATCAAAATGACCAAATTAATCAAATTTTCCAAAATGACCAAAGTGACCAAAAGACCAAAATGACCAAAATGACCAAAATGACCAAAATGACCAAAATGACCATAATGACCATAATGACCATAATGATCAGAATGATCAAAATGACCAAAATGACCAAAATGACCAAAATGATCAAATTTTCCAAAATGACCAAAGTGACCAAAATGACCAAAATGACCCAAAGGACCAAAATGACCAAAATGACCAAAATGACCAAAATGACCAAAATGACCAAAATGACTCAAAAATGACCAAAAACCGACCAAAATGACTAAAATGACCAAATGACCAAAATGACCAAAATGACTAAAAATGACAAAATGACCAAATGACCAAAATGAATAAAATGACAAAATGACCAAAATGATCCAAAATGACCAAAATGACCAAAATGACCAAAAATGACCAAAATGACCAAATGACTAAAAGAATGACCAAATGACTGACCAAAATGACCAAAATGACCAAAATGACCAAAATGACCAAAATGACCAAAATAACCAAAATGATCAAAATGACCAAAATTACCAAAATGACCAAAAAGACCAAAATTACCCAAATGACCAAAATGACACAAAATGACCAAAATAACCAAAATGACCATAATGACCAAAATGATCAAAATGACCAAAATTACCAAAATGAACAAAATGACCAAAATGACCAAAATGACCAAAATGACCAAAATGACCAAAATGACCAAAATGACCAAAATGACCTAAATGACTAAAATGACCAAAATGAACAAAATGACCAAAATGACCAAAATGACCATAACGACCAAACGATCAAAATGATCAAAATGACCAAAATGATCAAATTTTTCAAAATGACCAAAATGACCAAAATGACCAAAATGACCAAAATGACCATAATGACCAAAATGTTCAAAATTATCAAAATGACCAAATTGATCAAATTTTCCAGAATGACCAAAGTGACCAAAATGACCAAAATGGTCAAAATTATCAAAATGACCAAATTGATCAAATTTTCCAAAATGACCAAAGTGACCAAAATGACCAAAATGACCAAAATGACCAAAATGACCAAAATGACCAAAATGACCAAAATGACCATAATGACCAAAATGGTCAAAATTATCAAAATGACCAAATTGATCAAATTTTCCAAAATGACCAAAGTGACCAAAATGACCAAAATGACCCAAAGGACCAAAATGACCAAAATGACCAAAATGACCAAAATGACCAATATGACCAAAATGACCAAAATGACCAAAATGACCAAAATGACCAAAATGACCAAAATGACCAATATGACCAAAATGACCAAAATGACCAAAATGACCAAAATGACCAAAATGACCAAAATGACCAAAATGACCAAAATGACCAAAATGACCAAATGACCAAAATGACCAAAATGACAAAATGACCAAAATGACCAAAATGACCAAAATGACCAAAATGACCAAAATGACCAAAATGACCAAAATGACCAAAATTACCAAAATTACCAAAATTACCAAAATTACCAAAATTACCAAAATGACTAAAATGATCAAAATGACCAACATGACCAAAATGATCAAAATGACCAAAATGACCAAAATGACTCAAAATCACCACATCTACCAATTTTTTTCATCTTATCTTTATTTTTTATCTGTGATCAACGAAACACAGTAGTTGAAATATTGTTATTCATATTGCTACTTTTTGTCTAACATACATAATATTGTATTGATCATTTTAATTAGAATTATAATGAAAATTCAAACTGACCCCCGAGTACTAAAAATACGAAATAAAATTTATTTACTATAACCAAGTGAAAATGATTACTATTATACCATTTATTTTTAATATTCATATTTATAAAAAAAAAATAAATAACCTACAGGCTTTCCATGCAAACCCACCGTGCTTCGCGAACCGAAGCCGATATCGGAACCATCTAAACGGATGAAACGCCCAGCCCGGAACCCCAAAGAGTCTCCATCGTGGTCCATCCTTTTCCGCTCTGGCACTGCCACGGGTTGTTGCTACCGAGCCCAGCCAGTGTCGAAGATTTCCTACCACGTTCGTCGCGGCAGAGTTGGTGGTTTTTGGTCGATTTTCCCACCCCCTCAATAATCCGAACCAAAGGCGCTCGATCTCGATTGATCAGCTCGCGATGGGAAAATGTTTGTTTTATTATTGAAAAGTAATAGCAAAAGTAGAGAGTGGGATTTGCGGAAAACGATTTCGAGATTAGAAGAGTTTTTCAATTTCAGCCATTCATTGTTATTGTAATGCGATCGCTCCCCTCCCCCTCGCTAGAGATGCGAAATTAAAGTAGCTGTAATGCTGTGAGGGGGGAAGGAGACTTCCGGGGTTGGACGTGGCACTCCATTTTGGTTGACTTGTCCGCCCTTTTTCATACAATCGTAACGTCCTCGACATCCCCATCGACCGGAGGGGGCGGCGTGAGGCGGGAGCAGGAAAGATTTATCTTTGATTGGAAAATGGTACTTTTTGTCAAGCCGCCGCCGATGCCGTGTCATAGCCATGAGCGAAATCTCGCTCGTCACAGAGGGAAACGCCCGGTTGATTAAGTATCGTGATTAAGATCGACAAGCGGGCTCTACTCTGTAAATCTCGAAAGTCGACATTTTAACTAGCGTCGCCGCGGGGGCGGTTCGAGATTTTGAGGATCGCTTCGGGGGTAAATACCTCAATCAATTGGTGGCGAGATTTATGGTGCCGTGAGGTGTAGGCCTGCTAGAGTCAACCGGGATGAAAAATACACACTTTGAGTGAGGATTTAGATGTTTATCGCTGTGGATTTAGGCTATCTTTAAAGAGAATGAGAGGGTGAAGTTCAAACATTGGGCAGGTCAATCAGTGGCTTTGTAAGTCAAATTGAATCTTTAATCCGATAATTCCAGTGAAAGCAAATTGTATTCTAAAGAACTACATTAATAAAAAAAGATTGATTAACTGAAAAATATAACTGTAGTTTACTACAATGATGAGTGTTTTTCACTAACTTTTCCTAAATTTAATTTGAAAATAAATATGCATTATTTTTCGTGATATCCCAGACTATGCCACTACGTTTTTTTTACAATTTTAATGAGAATTGTATCATTCTATAGTATAAAATGTGAGAAACTAGCATCAAATTAAAAACTAACTTAATCCACATATGTGGTTGGAGCCTTCCTCACAACAGTGGCTGTCAGTTGCAAAGTAACCGCCGACCTTACAAGTCGCATTCTCAACGCCAGTCCGCAGTTTGTGTGCGCGTCGCCGGTTTTTTTAAATGTGCACCGTAGACAAAAACAGTGTGGTTCTGGATTTTTGTCAACTCCAAAACCAACCAAGCCCAAAGCTTGTAAAAAAATTTCTCACAGACCTTCAAGTAAACCAAGAAAACTTGCGAGCATTGCAATTATGCAATAGAAGAAAAATTGCCGTGTTGCAGTTCGCCGACTCAGCAATGGCCTCGTCCATCATCGACAAACCTCTGGTATATCAGGGTTGCAAAATCCTGATTTACCTGGACAACAACGCTACGGAAGTTCGAGTGCTTGACCTACTTCTAGGCATAAGCAATGATGACGTAGTCAAAGTGATGAGTAAATACGGCGAAGTTTTGACCATCACCAACGACCGCTGGATTAACTTCTTCCCAGAAATCCCAAATGGAGTTCGGACCCTGCGGATGTTGCTGAAACAGCCAACGCCGAAATCAATCACTGTAAACAATGCTGCTGCCACAGTGACGATTATAGGCAAAAAATCGCTTTGCAAACTCAAAGCAAAGATCAAAAAATGTGCGGATTCGAGTAAAAAGGTGGACCAAAATAGCAGTACACAACCGATTGAACCCGAGCCAAGCAGCAGCAGCAGTAAAAGCAACAACAGTAAACCAGAACAAAATGCAATGGAAACAAGTGAAATTGACGAAGAAGACAACGATGGATTTGAGACCGTGCTTTCTAAGCACACCCGCCGCCGAAAGCGCTTACAGGCATATTTGGACGCGGATGACGAATTGACACCAAAACGAAGAGAGATGGCTGCAGAAGAAACAACAGATGAAGAAGATGAAGATGTCATAAAAGCAAAATATTATAAGAAAAAGTGTTGTGAGATAACTTCTAAATCCCTGGAAGAAGAGGACGAAGAAAAACTTGAAGAACTTGATAATTCACTCTCTAAATATTCCGCTAAATATTTGAAACATAGACAGAAATCGTTAGAAAAAAGGCATGGTAATAATTATTGAAGTGATTTTAAACTCTGTAATCTTTCCTCTTTCACTATCCACCTTGAAGAGATGAATGCACAATGGTGTAAAGTCTCTATAATAAAAAAAAAAAAAAAACAACAGTGGCTGTACACAAGTTTCATCTATTTTTTAGATCCGGCTTCCAAAAAGTACATCGATATCACATAAGTGGCCATATCTCGAAACAGGGTTGCCAGATCTTCAATGTTTTGCACTCGTTGGAAAGGTTTTTTGATAACCTAACCAACGATGGGTCGGATGATGGACCCGGACATAGTTTACATACAGTTAAGTGAGATCCAAATATATGTGAAAACACATTTTTTTACATAACTTTTGAACTACTTATCGAAACTTCAATCTGTATAAAACTCGATCTATGGGACCCTAAACCAAGTCGAATGCAATAAGTTCGGGTCAAATCGGTTCAGCCAGTGCCGAGAAACATGAGCTAGTTTGTTGGTCACATACATACATACACACACACATACACACACACATACACACACACATACACACAGACATTTGTTCAGTTTTCGATTCTGAGTCGATATGTATACATGAAGGTGGGTCTACGACGTTTTTATACGAAGTTCATTTTTAGAGCAGGATTATAGCCTTACCTCTGTGAGGAAGGCAAAAAGGTAATGGTAAAAAATAAAATGAAAATAAACATGAAAAATGCAAACCAAAACATTAAAAACAAGAAAAGTAAAGTGTTTCGTTAATCCAAAGTGGCTCAAAAAGAACTTCTAAACAGAGGAACAATGCCAAAGACAAAGACAACGACAAAGGTGCGAAGAGATCCAGTTCACTGTTCATTGTTCTTCCTTGCAATTTTAGTTTTAGAAATTTAAAAAAATCACAGCATTTTTCTTTTTAAAAAATCAAATATACATAAAATACAAGGAAATCCATAATAAAAAATGATTGTGTCCAAAAACCAACTTGATAAAAACAGAAAATGTATCGTTTCACGTGTGATCATAGAATCACTCAGAAAGACAGCCCTTCCACCGTTGATTGACAGCTCGAGTTCTTTATGATAATTTGGGTCCAAAATGCCACCAAATCCGCTCCACTGGCGTCATTCTTCCTCTCACTGATCGTGTATTAACCCTGTACCGGTAAATTTTCAACTCAATTTCCCATGATTTCAAACACTTTTGTAGCGACACCATCAACCCAAAATCCTCCGAGGATTAAAGCACATACACACAAATACACACGCACACGCCTGGAAATGTATATTTTCAATAAAATAGATGCTAATACTCGGTGAGAGAACCCCTTTTTCCCGGTGACCGGTGGAAAATCTTTCGAATCATAAAGAGAACCGATTTGGGTGGGGTTTGGGGGGTGGGAGCAGAGAAAATCGAACGTCGAGTTTATACTGGTCCTGGTTCGGTGACAACAAACAAGAGGGCAAAAGGTTCACAAGAATGGGATAAAAGAGGGCTTCTCCGGTGTGAGAGGTGCGACAAAAAATCATCCCCAAATATTTTCCGTAATCTGAACCAATTACGGTGGAGGTCGGAGTCGTCAGAGTTTTTTTTTGGTTGGTGTTGTGGAGGGGGAGCGGGTTGAAATAAAATACGATGCCAGCCCTCACTTTTTTGAGTGGGTCGGCAGTGACTTGATGGAGTACCCGCGCCGACGAGAGGGAGTGTCGCGGCACAACAAATTTCCCGGAAAATGGGATGGCATAAAGTTTGCATCGGATCGGAAAATATTCCAGCAAAATATTTTATAGATTTACCTAATCTATTCAAATATTACTCGGTCGTGTAATGAAGCGTTTCGTAGCGCTGACTGGTTGGGTACGGGGGGTGTGGTGGACTGCGTTCATCTGGAGAGGTGTGCCCAGAATTAGCATAATCCGTCCCGCGCGTTGCCGGGAAATTGGATTCGCTCATGAATAAGTATTGGATCTTAAGGTAGAGGTGGGGGGCCAGGTGGTGACACTTTCGATTATTGAGGTGGCTTGAGGGGAGCCGGTAGTAAAAGTTTCCGAACGGGGTAATGTTTGCGCCAAAAACTTTGAAATTGATGGCGTAATTTCCGATAGGATTAACCAATCGATTTAGCTGGGGTAGAATTGTTGCTGAGGCTCCAATGTGGTGAATCTGGCATCAAGCAATGAAATGAGTTTAATCTGTTGGTTCATTTAAAGTTAAAAAAACGAAACCCGAAAAAAAATGTGTGCGGAAAAACATCGTTTCAGTATTTTTCTATCATGTGGCGCGGGTCTCCTCCAAAATTGTCCAAGTGTGAGATTCTTGTAGGAAAATCAATTTCCTACAACTTTGCCGAAGAGGAATTCAATTTCCTACAAGAATCTCACACTTGAAAATTTTTGGGCAACACATGCACTACCTGCTGTCAAAATCCTGAAGCGATGTTTTTCCCCATACATTTTTTGCAATTTTTCCCATACCTTAACCAATTTGGCTCAAAATTGACACAGTTACTTATTAATGCCTAAAGAATACAGACAGGGGGTATCCCTTGAGATTTTCCAAAATTTTATTTTTTGTAAATTGTATTCCTACAAAATATAAATAAATTAAAAAAAATCCGCTCAATTAGAAACTCGTACTAAACTTCGTAATAAACATTACAACTGTTTCCTTTTCCCACTGAGGAACGGCTATAAACTCACTCGAAACATGAATTTCTTAATCAAGCCTTCTAGACCAGCGGTTCTTAACCTTTTTCGTTGCATTCCCCCTTTGACTTATTTTTAAGACCTTCATTCCCCCCCTCCCCTTCTCATTCAAAACTATTTTTAGTAAAATTGAATAAATAACATAATTTTGAATTAAATTTTTAAAATAAGACTGATGTTTTGAAATCATTACTAAGGCCGATGCAAATATTTAAAAAAGTTTTTGTCCCTCGGCCCTGGCCGAGGTCAAGGAAAGGGGGGCAAAAAAAATAAAAAAAATATAAAAATTTAAATAACAAGCCAATGTTTTCACCTTTAAATGAAAAAAGTGTTTTAAAATGCATTTTACACTAGTTCAGTTGTTTTGCAATCATTAGTTTTCAAAAAATCTAAGAACTGACAAAAACAAAAATTGTATCGAAAAAAAGATTTTGCATCGAAAATTTTCTAGAAATCTTAAGATTTTTTAATAAACCCAAACATGCTAAAAATGATTTTAAACGCAGAATAATGTATTTTAATTTGATTTCAGCTGGTTGCACTTGAAGTTTCATTGAAACATTGAAGTTTACTGTAATTTTTTTTTTGCCCCCTGATTTTACGGGCCAATTTTGAAGGGGGGTGACAAAAACTTTTAAAAATATTTGTACCAGCCTAAATGAATCATACAAAAATATTAAATTTGAGAATGTTTTTTTGTTCTTTTCAATTTGTCTGATTAAATATTTTTATTATAGAAGATTACAATAGCAAAACAAAACATTAAAAAATACATTATTTTTTTTCAGGTGTATGGTTTTCATTTTTATTTTCAATGTAGGAACTGCTTGTCAAAAACAAAACTGAAACTTACGGCTATGGGTAATTCTCCGCCAACTCACACAGCAGTTGCCCCGACACCTCTTCGATTTCCGTGAAACTTTGTCCTAAGGGGTAACTTTTGTCCCTGATCACGAAACCGAGGTCCGTCGTGACGGATGGGCGGTACGACCCCTTTCATTTTTGAACATGCGAAAAAAAAGGTGTTTTTCAATAATTTGCAGCCTGAAACGGTGATGAGATAGAAATTTGGTGTCAAACGGACTTTTATGTAAAATTAAACGCCCGATTTGATGGCGTACTCAGAATTCCTAAAAAACGTATTTTTCATCGAAAAAAAACACTAAAAAAGTTTTAAAAATTCTCCCATTTTCCGTTACTCGACTGTAAAAAAAATCGGAACATGTCATTTTAAGGGAAATTTAATGTTCTTTTCGAATCTACATTGACCCAGAAGGGTCATTTTTTCATTTAGAACAAAATTTTTCATTTTAAAATTTCGTGTTTTTCCTAACTTTGCAGGGTTATTTTTTAGAGTGTAACAATGTTCTACAAAGTTTTAGAACAGACAATTACAAAAATGTTGATATATAGACATAAGGGGTTTGCTTATAAACATCACGAGTTATCGTGATTTTACGAAAAAAACGTAACTTTATCCACCCTAGGGTGGTTGGTGCCATCCTCACATTTAAAGGGTGCTATCCAAAATAGACACAAAAAGGCGATGTTTTTCAGTGTTATCAATTTGACTCATTATTCATACCACTAGATTGGATAGTCTTCATATTGCAGGGCACTTATATGCTTACACCTTATGATAGGGTAGCCAGATCCCCAATCCAATTCGTGCTTGTTGAAAAGGTCTTTTGATTACCTATCCAACGATATGTCGCATGAGAGATCCGGACATCGTTTTCATCAACATATCTGAGATCCGGCCTCCAAAAAGTGCATAAATGACACTTAAGTGCTTATAACTTTTGATAGGGTTGTCAGATCTTCAATGTCTTGGACGCGTTGGAAAGGTCTTTCAATTACCTTTCTGAAAATGTATAACATGACAGATTTTCTTATAAAAACCATCCTTTTTACATCTTCCGAACTTTAGCCAAATTGTTTTTTTAGCATAACTTTTGAAGTACTTAACAAAACTGCATAATTTTTAATAGCGACTTATGGGACCCCAAGACGGATCGAATGATGCCAAAACGGACAAAATCGGTTCAGCCAATGTCGAGATAATCGAGTGACAATTTTTTGATCAACATCCCACCACACACACAGACATTTGCTCAGAATTTGATTCTGAGTCGATAGGTATTATACATGAAGGTGGGTCTAGGAGGTCTAATTGAGAAGTTCATTTTTCGAGTGATTGTATAGCCTTTCCTCAGTAAGGTGAGGAAGGCAAAAGTTTTGAAAAAGTTGGTCGTCATCGATCATGGCCGTTCATGGTCACCCGGCATACACGGTCGAAACAAAGGGAAACGCAAAAAGTAACTTTTTCAAAACTTTTTTTTGGTAAAATCGCGATAACTCGTGATGTTTATAAGCAAACCCCTTATGTCTATAAATCAAAATTTTTGTAATTGTCTGTTCTACAACTTTGTAGAAGACTGCTACACTCTAAAAAATAGAAGTTAGAAAAAACACGAAATTTTGAAAAGAAAAATTTTGTTCTAAATGAAAAAATGACTCTTCTGGGTCAATGTAGATTCGAAATGTAAATTAAATTTCCCATAAAATGACATGTTCCAACATTTTTTACATTCAAGTAACGGAAAATGGGAGAATTTTTAAAACTTTTTTAGTGTTTTTTTCGAAAAATACGTTTTTTCGGAATTCTGAGTACGCCATCAAATCGGGCGTTTAATTTTACATAAAAGTCCCTTTGACACCAAATTTCTATCTCATCACCGTTTCAGGCTGCAAATTATTGAAAAACACCTCTTTTTCCCATGTTCAAAAATGGAAGGGGTCGTACCGCCCCTCCGTCACGAGATATCAAAAAACGGACCTCGGATTCGTGATAAGGGACAAAAGTTACCCCTTAGGACAAAGTTTCACGCAAATCGAAGAGGTGTCGGGGCAACTTTTCCCGATTTCGTGTGAGTTGGTAGAGAATTACCCCTATGCGATAAATTTTTTACTGTTCTTGTTTCACCATAAACCACACCAGAATTCTAAAAAAGCATCATGAAAAATTATTTCAGAACTTTATTTAAAGAGCAGTTTAGAATAAAACTACAGCAAAATCACAAAACATATGAAATTGATCATGATCGACAAACTGCAAAAAAAAAAATCAAGATGTGATAAAAATTTTTTTTTTATAAATAATTTTAAGAACTGATCAAAATGTTTGTAATTCATATGGAAACATGAAGGATTTCTAAGGAAGTATCAAAAAATTATTGACGGATCCATATCCATTCCATTTTTGAACATTCGAAAGAATACTTGTTTCTCAATAATTAGCAGCCTGAAATGATGATGTGGAATTGTTGTGTCAAAGGAACTTTACTCTAAAATTTGATTCAATTTGAAAGCGTACTAAAAATTCAAAAAAAAAAAAACAAAATTCTCATCGAAAAAAAATAAAAAATAAAAAAAATAATACAAAATTACCCTTTGGATGTTTATTGTGGCTCGTGCTGAAAGAAAGGGATTTTTTTGTAATAACTGTTATGCTGTTTAACGACTTCTTAGAATGATTTACAGTACGTTGAAGCAACAAAACATTACCAAAATTTTCACAGTATTTGCATCACTCTATTATCCACAATTTCATCACCCAGTTGTTAAGTGCAAATAAAACATTGAATGAAAAGTCACTTCACCTGGATCTACTTAACTCGAGCGTCATTCCAAGGAAACTGCTGCCGGGCAATGAAGGTGGAGATTTATGCGTTCATATTTTCATTTTATTCCCCTCTCCTCAGCCAACACTGACACTGGATGATGCCCAAGCATCATCTCAGCCGTAACGAAGATGACGGCCCGGGATTGAAACTTCCATCAACGAACGTTTTCATTCCACAGGTCCTCGGCCAACGCACAATTAGCCGCCGGCGATGACCCCGTCCGCCAACGACATCGCGTGCTGAATAAGCAAATTAATTCATAAATCTCAGCTTTCCCGCGTTGATGTGGCCGTCAGGTACAAAGTGCCGGCTACCCTTCGTCGGAAAAGTTTATGCCGATTCTCCCGGCCAGCCGGGATGAACACTTTTGTGTGTGCGGGGTTGGTAGCTGAACGGTGTCATTATTCACCGTTGCCGGGCAGAAGCAAGGTGTTGCCGGGGGTGACCCAGTCTCTGTCTCTCTGGGGGTATAATGGCCCGACAATCCGGTATCCGCGGACGCACCACTTTTGCGCGGTGACAAATAAGGTGCGTCATAATTCTGAGGTGGACATAATTTTTAGATTATTTAATTTATTATTTTTATAATTGTGTTTATTTTTCTTCGCTCAAAAGCTTTTGCACTCAGCGGGTATCAGTGGTGGCGCTAGAAGAGCTGTTTATTTTTGGGTCACAATGGGACAGGGATGATCTTATTTTTAATGTTGCTTTTGGGTACAATATATTATAATATATTTGTAAACCCCTGGTTGTAGATGAAATATATGAAACTATAGTTTTCATGCAACTAGAACATTGTATCCTCCACAATCAAGCAGAACTTAAAAATATGCAAAACTTACTTTGCTTGGGAATAACTTTGAAGAATATTTGCAACTTCCAAAGCCAAGTAGCTTTTAAATGATTTTTTGTATGTACACCCAGAACTTGACATCGGCATACGAGAGGATATAGAGCACGATTCGGTAGTAAAATGGTACTGTGTGCGGACTGAGAGGATAAATCCCAAAATTACCGATAGTACTTTACTCATGGGTTCATCTATCAAAAAAAAGTACCGGTACCGAGACTCGAACCCAAGACCTTCGGCATATTGAACCGTGCCTTTGCCGTATGGGCCACCATGGTTCGGTGACTAAGTGGCGATCATTTGTCCATATAAGCCACTCAATAGGATGAACTGTTCCAATGAATAATTGAACACGCGAAGACTATACTCTCGCGAAATAGCACTTTTCTCACGTTTCTTTTCGTGAGGACTATCCCCTCGTTCTTTAACTTTGGGTGTATGTATGTATGTATGTATGTATGTATGTATGTATGTATGTATGTATGTATGTATGTATGTATGTATTAGTACCCCCGTCTTGGCAGGACTTGGCCATGACCACAATATGTTTCAACTGAGACGGTTTGGTTAGTAACCGACTTATATCTTAAGGACCTTAAAAGATTATCATTCTCAATCCAACCATTTGTTATGATATGATCAAATAGACAATGACATTCATGTGACTTGGGCCAGGCGATCCACGACTCCCTAAGTAGCTTTTAAATGATTTTTTAATGAGGAAATTTAAGGTGGGTAATTCTCCGCCAACTCACACAGCAGTTGCCCCGACCCCTCTTCGATTTGCGTGAAACTTTGTCCTAAGGGGTAACTTTTGTCCCTGATCACGAATACGAGGTCCGTTTTTTGATATCTCGTGACGGAGGGGCGGTACGACCCCTTCCATTTTTGAACATGTGAAAAAAGAGGTGTTTTCAATAATTTGCAGCCTGAAACGGTGATGAGATAGAAATTTGGTGTCAAAGGGACTTTTGTGTAAAATTAGACGCCCGATTTGATGGCGTACTCAGAATTCCGAATAAACGTATTTTTCATCGAAAAAAAACACTAAAAAAGTTTTAAAAATTCTCCCATTTTCCGTTACTCGACTGTAAAAAATTTTGGAACATGTCATTTTATGGGAAATTTAATGTTCTTTTCGAATCTACATTGTCCCAGAAGGGTCATTTTTTCATTTAGAACAAAATTTTTCATTTTAAAATGTCGTGTTTTTTCTAACTTTGCAGGATTATTTTTTAGAGTGTAACAATGTTCTACAAAGTTGTAGAGCAGACAATTACACAAATTTAGATATATAGACATAAGGGGTTTGCTTATAAACATCACGAGTTATCGCGATTTTACGAAAAAAAAGTTTTGAAAAAGTTGGTCGTCATCGATCATGGCCATTCATGGTCACCCGCGACAGACACGGACGACGAAACAAAGAGAAACGCAAAAAGTAACTTTTTCAAAACTTTTTTTCGTAAAATCGCGATAACTCGTGATGTTTATAAGCAAACCCCTTATGTCTATATATCTAAATTTGTGTAATTGTCTGCTCTACAACTTTGTAGAACATTGTTACACTCTAAAAAATAATCCTGCAAAGTTAGAAAAAACACGACATTTTAAAATGAAAAATTTTGTTCTAAATGAAAAAATGACCCTTCTGGGACAATGTAGATTCGAAAAGAACATTAAATTTCCCATAAAATGACATGTTCCAAAAATTTTACAGTCGAGTAACGGAAAATGGGAGAATTTTAAAACTTTTTAGTGTTTTTCGATGAAAATACGTTTATTCGAATTCTGAGTACGCCATCAAATCGGGCGTCTAATTTTACATAAAAGTCCCTTTGACACCAAATTTCTATCTCATCACCGTTTCTGGCTGCAAATTATTGAAAAACACCTCTTTTTCGCATGTTCAAAATGGAAGGGGTCGTACCGCCCCTCCGTCACGAGATATCAAAAAATGGACCTCGGATTCGTGATCAGGGACAAAAGTTACCCCTTAGGACAAAGTTTCACGCAAATCGAAGAGGGGTCGGGGCAACTTTTCCCGATTTCGTGTGAGTTGGTAGAGAATTACCCAGGTTACAGTCAATCCAGTTAAAACTTGAATTCTTGATATAACATTTAAATTTTTGACACCACTGCCCTCCACCTTAGTCCTGCATCGCTCCCCGGACGTCGATCCACTGTGGCTAATGGCTTGCGTTTTGACCGGCGAACCTGATTATCGCGGGTCAGGCACGGCGGCGGTCCTACGCGCCACTTTTCACAAGCTGGTAATTAGTCATCCAAAGAGCCAAGATTTTCAAACACCACACCGGAAGGGTTCGATGGTGGCGCCCCCACCTGACGAGAGGTGATGGAAATTTATGGGGGATTCTCCGCCGCGAGTTTCGCGCAAAATAAATGGAGATGATGCCGATGATGACCGCAATAATGGGCCGGTTTTTGGAGAATCTCTCGCGGTTCGGCACGGAGCAGGTGGCCAGCTCCAGCCGGGTTTGTTTAGGCGATGCGGACATTTTTATCGTCCGCCTCATCGTTCGGAACGGATGGCCGGAAATGAAAGCTGTTTACACAGCTAATTTGGAATTTATGGAGGCGCGCCATGAATTAAATAAACAAACGTTTCCTTTTCAACGGTGACGTCTTCTGAGTGTTGAGTCGTGTAGAATATAGAGAGTCTTGATTTACTTTCTGGGTGGCTGGAAGAGGCAGGTTTGTTTATCGAAAAGATTGGCTTAGTTTGCGTAATGATTGCCATTATTCATTCATGGTAAATATTTGACCATCAGGTGTTGGAGAAATTGGCGAGGCTCTGAATATTAATCGATTGTTTAGCTTGAATTAGTTAAATTAGGTAAAATTTAATGATAAAGCTGAGGGATAAATGAGCCTTTTCTCTATTTATATTGAATAAAAAAGCAAAAAAACTTCAGCTAGAATTTTGGAAGAAAAAAAAACTTAGTTAGCAGTTGGATACCATTGTGTGTGTCAATTGTATGATTTAGTTTTTGAAAAAAAAAAAAAAAAAAAAAACAAAGATCTTAAATGATAAAAAATAATGATCTATTGGCATTGCAAGCAATTATACGCTTGTTAAAGTGCAAAATTAAAAACTTTCTAGTGAAAGTAGTAGATTTTTCCGCTTTTTGTCATTTTTCTGTTTTGCCTGCGGCACGTCGAAAAAAACAGATTTTATTTTCAAAATCGTTACTTAATCCACTTTGAGGTGATTCTTGCTTAATATCTGAGATCTGGCCTAAACAAAAGTGTTTAATTAATGCTTAAGTAATCATAACTTTTCATAGGGTTGTCAGATCTTCGATGTTGTAGGCTCTTCTCAAAGGTCTTCCAATTATCTAACTAACGACGGGTTGCATGACGGACTCGGACATCATTTTAATCGAAATATCTGAGATCCGACCTCCAAACAGTGTATAAATAACACTTATGTGCTAATGACTTTTTATAGGGTTGTCAGATCTTCGATGTTTTAGGCTCATTTGAAAGGTCTTTTGAACACCTTTTAAAATGTATAACATGACGTAGTGTGGTTCAGGGGTCCTTGGAAATGCAAAAATGTCAGCTAGACCGTTGCATTGTTGATAAAATCATTGTTCTATGTCCAC
This sequence comes from Culex quinquefasciatus, assembly GCF_015732765.1. Lineage (NCBI taxonomy): Eukaryota > Metazoa > Arthropoda > Insecta > Diptera > Culicidae > Culex > Culex quinquefasciatus. Next base: position 191,935,136 of record NC_051862.1, on the reverse strand, counting down.
AGAAGCTCCCCTGAAATTTTCAGCCAATTTGGTTCACGTTTCGTCAAAGCTCTTTAACATTTAAGTTTGCATGTGATTTGCATGGGATTTCCTTGGGGAATCTTCAATTTTTCATTTTCTAGCAGCAAAAAATTTTCTATCGAACCAAAAATTCTGAAACCTCAGATATATATCAATGAAAATATGGGGAACAATTTTGTAGAACACCTCAGGTTGATCTAAGCCGAACTGACTTAGTTATAAGTGGATTAAGTGAAGGTGTCGAAGTTGTATTTTCCAAAGGGCCTCTTTCGCCAAATTTTCTCCGGAGGCTCACTTTGATCGAAGGCAAATCGTTTGACAACTTGTTTGTTGTTGATGTCAGAAGAAAAAATGGAATGGCGTTTTCTACTTCGGTGGATCAATTTAATCAGTTTTCTTTCGTCTTTTCAGGTTTAAATTAAAGATAAGCTTTTGGCCAGCGATGTGCACGACTCGGACCGGGCTAGGCCCTGGAGAGAGAGATGGTGATCGATCTGAAAACACGACGAATCTAATGTTATGCAGCTTCCGTTTGCTCGATCGATGTTCGCGCTCCGGAGGTGTGCGACGGCCTGCTTCAGCTCCACTCTGTCGCTTCCATCCAACTGAGGAGGGTGAAATGGAAGGGGGGGGGGGATTTCTTGGTTGATTGGTGGCTTACAGTTGTATCTGCATTCTTTGACACCGGTGAATCTTTTCTTTCCAATTCTACCGTGTCGGATGGCATCCCGAAAAGTGAGCCTCCTTTGCGATGAAGGCCAGCAGACTGAGGGTTGTCGTCCTTAAAAATTATGGCGGGGGATAGCGCCAACGACGAGGAAAGTCATTATTGGACGTAGGCAGATGCCGCACGGGACTCATACTGCTTAGGCTGACCTTTGACGCTCTGGATGGCAGAGATTGACCAGATCTAAGAAAGATTCGTGGGCCATCAAGAACCCAACTACCATGAGCAGACTGGTCGTGTGACGGCCCCTACTTCCATCCTCTCAGAGAGAATGGGAGTAGACGCCCGCTTCCTTGATCGTCGATGTCCCGAATGCCGTTGATGACCTCGATGATGATCGCGATGTCTCCCCTTATCAGTGGATTTGATGGTCTCTTCTCGCTCCCCCCTACGGTCTTCTATGCTCGAATCTGTCACCAGGTCCCGAACTTCCGAGTGAGTTCGATTGGCTACCTGCAATCTATCAAGCGTGAACTGTCCACTAGAACCTATGGCGAGTCAAAGAGGTCGATGTTCCTCAGATCAGATCTTTTATAAATCCGTGTTCGGGAGTAGTCCTTCGACACCCTCGGGACTTAATTCCAGGTATCCTAATACTTTGCAATTTGGCAATCAGCTTGTCCACCATTGGAACAATAAGCAGACTCGAGCATATAAGATCGTAGGGGGTGACCATCAAATCTACTGATAAGGGGAGACATCGCGATCATCATCGAGGTCATCAACGGTATTCGGGACATCGACGATCAAGGAAGCGGGCGTCTACTCCCATCAAGGGGAAAACCACTCTGATCAAAGTGCCCTGGGCACCATCGGGCACGTTCTGGGGCACCTTCGGGCACCTTCAGGCACAAGCTCGGGCAACTTTCTTTCTGACTTTGACAATTGAAAAAAATATTTCAAAATATCAAAATAATCAAGTTTCTTTCTCTGACATTTTAATGTTACGAAGAATTGTTGCTGGTTACGAAAATGCTCTCAATTAAACTGATTTCTAACCAATAAAAAGTTTTATCGTGAAATCATGTGTTAGTATAACAATCATCCAGGCCAGCCATCGAAACAAATTTTGTTCAAGTGAGATGGAAAGTAGATTCTTAACCATAACTTAATAAATACTAAACCCACTTTTATTTTCTAGATGTCGAAAGAAAAACTCGTTCCTAAGGATGAATTCGGTTGAAGCAAAATTTAAAAATAATCAAATCCGGCTTTGGAGAAGGCTTCATTTTTTTCAATATGTTCAATTGTTCAAAATATAAATAAAACTATGTTCTAAAGAGATTTAAGGTGTAGTAATTAGTTTTGTATGGGTCAATCGTTTCATAGTCCAGAAAATGATCACGTATCGACAAAAAATGTAAAAATACGAAAACGTTGATTCATGTACATTTGCACGCTTTCAATGTGATTGTTTTTGAAATATATGTATCCCCGATGATTGCAATATTTTGTCATTTGAACATTAAATAAAAAATGGTGAAAGATCAACCCGTTGTTTCAAGTAAAATTTATTCAATGTTCTTGCTATGTCTAATTAAAAACGTTTGTTTTATTTTTCGTTAAATTTTATTAAACTGATGGTGGTTTTGTCGAAACACACGCTTTTTGGCCTTGTTCGACCACGAATTGTTCAGTTCTGGAACCAGCTTCGGGTCATCGCTTAAATATTCATTAACAGAATGAGCTGGGCGGGACCACTTCTTAGTGGTTTGTTTAAAATTATTTCCTTCGGTTTTTTTTTCTGGAAGAGCAAAGTATTTGATCAAATGACATTCTATAGCTTACTAAATGCATCTTACCAAAAAAAGGATGAGCAACTTTGCAACATTAGAATTATTCCGACAGTCAAAACTGAAAATTTATTTCACCCAAGCGAAACCAAAAAATTCAACTCTGACAGAATTGTTAAAACTTTATAAACAAACAAAGTAACACGGTTGCTATGCACCGTCCAGTTTTTTCTTGGCTTCAGGGCTCACTCGGGCACCTTCGGGCACGTTTGGGCAACTTCAGGGCACAGCCTACTCGAGGGCAATGAGCAGAATGGTTTTCCCCTTGACTCCCATTCTCTCTGAGAGGATGGAAGTAGGGGCCGTCACACGACCAGTCTGCTCATGGTAGTTGGGTTCTTGATGGCCCACGAATCTTTCTTAGATCTGGTCAATCTCTGCCATCCAGAGCGTCAAAGGTCAGCCTAAGCAGTATGAGTCCCGTGCGGCATCTGCCTACGTCCAATAATGACTTTCCTCGTCGTTGGCGCTATCCCCCGCCATAATTTTTAAGGACGACAACCCTCAGTCTGCTGGCCTTCATCGCAAAGGAGGCTCACTTTTCGGGATGCCATCCGACACGGTAGAATTGGAAAGAAAAGATTCACCGGTGTCAAAGAATGCAGATACAACTGTAAGCCACCAATCAACCAAGAAATCCCCCCCCCCCCCCCCCTTCCATTTCACCCTCCTCAGTTGGATGGAAGCGACAGAGTGGAGCTGAAGCAGGCCGTCGCACACCTCCGGAGCGCGAACATCGATCGAGCAAACGGAAGCTGCATAACATTAGATTCGTCGTGTTTTCAGATCGATCACCATCTCTCTCTCCCAGGGCCTAGCCCGGTCCGAGTCGTGCACATCGCTGGCCAAAAGCTTATCTTTAATTTAAACCTGAAAAGACGAAAGAAAACTGATTAAATTGATCCACCGAAGTAGAAAACGCCATTCCATTTTTTCTTCTGACATCAACAACAAACAAGTTGTCAAACGATTTGCCTTCGATCAAAGTGAGCCTCCGGAGAAAATTTGGCGAAAGAGGCCCTTTGGAAAATACAACTTCGACACCTTCACTTAATCCACTTATAACTAAGTCAGTTCGGCTTAGATCAACCTGAGGTGTTCTACAAAATTGTTCCCCATATTTTCATTGATATATATCTGAGGTTTCAGAATTTTTGGTTCGATAGAAAATTTTTTTGCTGCTAGAAAATGAAAAATTGAAGATTCCCCAAGGAAATCCCATGCAAATCACATGCAAACTTAAATGTTAAAGAGCTTTGACGAAACGTGAACCAAATTGGCTGAAAATTTCAGGGGAGCTTCTGTGGACATAGAACAATGATTTTATCAACAATGCAACGGTCTAGCTGACATTTTTGCATTTCCAAGGACCCCTGAACCACACTAAACGGGTTTTGTTACAAAAACCATCCTTCAATCTTCTGAAAATGAGCCAAAATCGTTTTCAGCATATGTTTAAAGTACTTTTTTAAACTACATAATATAAAGTAGGGTCTTATGGGACCCCAAGACGAATTGAATGAGACCAAAATGGTCCAAATCGGTTCGGCCAGTCCGGAGATAATTGAGTGTATTTTTTTTGGTGCATGGACTCACATCCAGACACACACACACAGACATTTGTTCATAATTTGATTCTGAGTCGGTAGGCATACGTGAAAGTGGGTCTGCGAGGTCAAATTAAAAAGTTCATTTTTCGAGTGATTCTGTAGCCTTTCCTCAGTAAAGAGGAGAAGGCAAAAGTCGTAACTCAAAATCCTGTTAATGAACCTCTCCCATTTTTGGGTATGTTACGTACAATGTTCTGAGAAATTCGATAAAAATATCCGAGAGAGCTAACATTTGTTGAAATGGAGCGAAGCTACGTTTTTTTGAAAAATATTGTTTTTGTGAAAATTTACGAAAATTGATATTTTTTTGGAAACCCTAGCACGACGTGCTAGGGAACTGCTGTCTAAGTTTGTTAACAAAAAAATAAAAAATAAATAATAAACTATTCCATTCATACGTGTTGAATCCGTATTCATAAATAGGTAGAATGCATTGATAAATTGTTTGATATAATGAATCAGCTTCTTAACATTCTTCTAGTTTACAGTTCTCCTTATGTTCAGTTCTCCAAATACATCCTGAATCATTCTTCAAGCTTCAGTTAACATTTCAGGTTTAGAATATGAACCGAGGATGTTCACGTAAACACCAAATGTTACGGAATGCTGTTTGGTTTTATAGTTTCAAAATTGGACTACACTATCCTGAGATACGTGGAATTAATGGAACTTTTCAAGGTCAAATTGAGGAAACTGACCCTCAGAACCATATGATTTTACTTCGTTGAATAAGTATTAAAAGTTCCTTCCCGATTAATCCGAATGTTTGATGATGATGATGATGATGGATATTTACAATATTTCTTGTCACCCTACTGTGGAGTCAAAGTCAGTAGAGTTTGATACTTTTTGAGGACCCGGAGACGAAGTCAAAGTCTGGGCCGGCAAATTCTGAGAAACCGGAGATTGAGCTGGCATCATTTTCGAGAGCTAAGTTCGGAGTCAGAGTCGCAGTCTTTAAATCTCTATAAATCGGAGTCTGCTCGTTTTCTAAAGCGTTGTTTCCAGATCATCTTCTAATCACTATGAATGTTAATTTATTAAACATAAAATTGGATGATTAGACAACGGTAGTAACGCAATTTCAAGCTGATCAGGTGTACCACATGTTCCCGCATCATCCCAAGGAACGCGCGTAGGTGTCCTTGCTGTAATAATAGTGTGTGGTGGGTGCGCGCGCGTTTTAATGGCAGCATCGGCAACGATACACCAGCAGCAGAAGCTAGCACCATCAACTCGGTGCTCTAATTACCCGCCACACCGTACTATCACTTACAACAGGTGGTGGCGGCCACCCGCTAAAAGCATTATTTAATTAAAACCTATTAGTCGCCGGCAGGGCTGCAGGAAAATTTCGTCGTCGTGGGACGACTTCTGGGGCATTTTCCCAGGTGAGGCGGGATCGGAAAATGCACACATTACGACAAGTTCGGTCTAACTGCGTGAAAGTATCGAACTCACGAAGCGTTCGCGTGTTCCCACGTCACAAGTCTAATTTCGAAGCCGTCTTCCCGTTTTGCTAGCTGATGAGGGAAGAAAACAATTTTCACGCAATTCAGCGTCTCCCGGGGGTGAAAGTTTTTCCAGCCAAAGTACCTACTTCCTTCTGCCAATTTTGGCGATTGGAAAAGTTGATGCTAATGGCAGTATTCTACCAATTTGGATCGCGGGTAATGTTCCACATATAGGATAATCAATTATCGTTAAATGCCAAAGCGTCAGGAGAATGGAGTTGAATGAAACTTTCATGACACAATTTGATCAAGAGATGTCGCTAGATCTAAAGTTAACGAGAAGAGATAATAGCTTTTGCTTTATGTTCAGCTAGAATATTTTGCACATGGGTAATTCTCTACCAACTCACACGAAATCGGGAAAAGTTGCCCCGACCCCTCTTCGATTTGCGTGAAACTTTGTCCTAAGGGGTAACTTTTGTCCCTGATCACGAATCCGAGGTCCGTTTTTTGATATCTCGTGACGGAGGGGCGGTACGACCCCTTCCATTTTTAAACATGCGAAAAAAGAGGTGTTTTTCAATAATTTGCAGCCTGAAACGGTGATGAGATAGAAATTTGGTGTCAAAGGGACTTTTATGTAAAATTAGACGCCCGATTTGATGGCGTACTCAGAATTCGAAAAACGTATTTTCATCGAAAAAACACTAAAAAGTTTTAAAAATTCTCCCATTTTCCGTTACTCGACTGTAAAAATTTTGGAACATGTCATTTTATGGGAAATTTAATGTACTTTTCGAATCTACATTGTCCCAGAAGGGTCATTTTTCATTTAGAACAAAATTTTTCATTTTAAAATTTCGTGTTTTTCTAACTTTGCAGGGTTATTTTTTAGAGTGTAACAATGTTCTACAAAGTTGTAGAGCAGACAATTACAAAATTTTGATATATAGACATAAGGGGTTTGCTTATAAACATCACAAGTTATCGCGATTTTACGAAAAAAAGTTATGAAAAAGTTACTTTTGCGTTTCTCTTTGTTTCGTCGTCCGTGTCTGTCGCGGGTGACCATGAACGGCCATGATCGATGACGACCAACTTTTTAAAACTTTTTTCGTAAAATCGTGATAACTTGTGATGTTTATAAGCAAACCCCTTATGTATATATATCAAAATTTTGTAATTGTCTGCTCTACAACTTTGTAGAACATTGTTACACTCTAAAAAATAACCCTGCAAAGTTAGAAAAACACGAAATTTTAAAATGAAAAATTTTGTTCAAAATGAAAAATGACCCTTCTGGGACAATGTAGATTCGAAAAGTACATTAAATTTTCCATAAAATGACATGTTCCAAAATTTTACAGTCGAGTAACGGAAAATGGGAGAATTTTAAAACTTTTTAGTGTTTTTTCGATGAAAATACGTTTTTTCGAATTCTGAGTACGCCATCAAATCGGGCGTCAAATTTTACATAAAAGTCCCTTTGACACCAAATTTCTATCTCATCACCGTTTCAGGTTGCAAATTATTGAAAAACACCTCTTTTTTCGCATGTGCAAAAATGGAAGGGGTCGTACCGCCCCTCCGTCACGAGATATCAAAAAACGGACCTCGGATTCGTGATCAGGGACAAAAGTTACCCCTTAGGACAAAGTTTCACGCAAATCGAAGAGGGGTCGGGGCAACTGCTGTGTGAGTTGGCGGAGAATTACCCACATAGTTTAGTAAAATAATTTTAGTGAAATCCCCAACATGTGAACTAGAGCGTCCAATTTCCCGGGGTTACAAAATTCCCGGGAAACGGGAATTTTTTAACAAATTTCTCGGGAAATCCCGGGAATTCCCGGGAAATTTAAAATTTATTGAAAATTGATCTTATCCTGCTTCTGATTGATATTTTGCAACAAAATTGTATAGAACTGCAACTTTAATGTTCAAAATGAGTGTAGGGGCCAATTAATGGCTTGACTGCTTAAAAAAATCATACAACTTAGCAAAAAAAATAAAAAAAAAATTATTCTATCAATTGATTTTTTTTGTTAAGAAGTATTATTTTTTTAAATAAAATATTGAACCAGTAAGTAAAATCCATGCTTCTTGACCATAAAAATGCTTTTAAATTTGTCTCTGTTCACATTTAAGTAAAATTTACACATTGATTATCTTTTTCTTCTTAAAAACTTATCAGCAACCTTAGTGATTGTGTAAAATTTGAACACATTAAATCTGATTTTAACAACAAGTATTTTGTACAAAGTCACCCCAATATGCTAAATACAATTTTCAACGCCACTAGTATTCAAATACTATTGAAAAATATTTTTTCCAACAATAGTGCATGGACCTTGTGTGGCCCCAGTACATGTTTTACAAAATAATAATCTTGAGACAAACCTTACCAGTTGGAAAAAAAATATAAAAACAGAATAAAGTCCTATCATTGAAACCCCGTTTTTCTTATAAGTTCAATATGCACAGTAGATTAAAATGAATAAAATTAAGTTAGGTTCTCTCATTAATTTTTTTTTTTTAAATTAAAAAAAATTAGGACCAAAAAGTAAGGAAAATGTATGCTTCCGCTTGAATTTCGGGAATTCCCGGGAAATTTTTAAATTTTTAAACGGGAAATATTATTTTTCGGGAAATCTGCAGTTTGCCCAAACCTCCCCAACCTAATTGGCACACCTAGAGTGCCGATTGGTCCCATTAGAGAAAAAGAGCTGCAACCATAGACCCACAACCAACTAGACGACTTTGAGATCGCGTGTAGCTAATGTGCCGGTAACTTTCAAGAAAATGATCATCAAATAACCCATTCACACCCGCGCGCGCCCCTAGACGGTACTAAAACGTCGGGCACGTGCCAACTGTGCTGTTTACGATCTTGCCGGTCAGGACTATAAATTTGCCGGTTCATTAGTTGGATATAATTCACAGAAAAAAATACATTTTTTTTCAAATCATCCCATAGAGATAGCAAAAAAAAAAGTTTTCTTAGTAGAATAATTTAAAAAGTTTCAAAAAATTTTTGTTTTTTTTTATTTCAAATTTGAAACTAATTTCATTATTTAAAATTTATTTACATTACTGTGGAGACTCATCTAAAAGAGTGCGTGTACACTAGCAGATCTTCGGATTTTTGTTTGTTTCCTGGAAGAGTGCGGGTGTTTAGTATACGATACCCAAAGGAACTAATCCGGTGAGATGCAATAATCGTCCGAACATAATTTATTGTACAATCCCTTATTGAATTGAATCGATAACGACTCACGAGGGAGATTTGAGATAGATGTTTGAGGGGTTCACTAACATTGACCAATAATATTAACAAAACTTCACAGCAAAAAATCCGATGGTAAAATCGCATGCAGAAGCATGCACATCACCTTCGTCAAAATAAACACTTAAAATTACACACTGCATGTACAATTTTTGCAAACACAAAAAAAAGTTGCAACCGACGGGATTCAAACCCAGCATCAACAGTAAGGACTGGCGCCTTAGCCCACTCGGCCATCAGACCGATGAAAAGCTGTAAGGATAAACGCATATGGGTCATTCCATCTCAACTGTGCACGAAAAAGTGCAAATTTGAAAATTACCCTCTCCGATCCTGCTCAAATTTGGCACGGCTGTTGATACTATCAAAACATGCAAGAATCCCGAATTTCATCCAAATCGGACCACCCCCTCCATTTTTGTACCTCCCCAAAAAATCGACTTTTTGGCGATTTTTGACCAAACCTCCTTGTTTCAAACGGCGATAACTCAGGAACCGCAAATCTTAGAGGGTCGGTCTTAGACTCAATTTTGAAGGAAATTGGACGTAGAATCCATTTCCGTGATCAAAATGTCGATTAATTTATTTATTCTACTTGTATTGCGCTATTAAAAAATTTAAACGGCCGTATCTCAAAACACCCCAACTTATTTTTTTTATTTGACCTCACCATCGTGTTCCTCGGCCAATTTTACATAAGAATCACTTATCGACAGAAATGAATATGTTTCGTTCCAGAGATATCGAATTTTAAAGTTCTGTGTTTTCGAGATTACCTACATCAGCTTCATTCGCCGCATCTGCTAGAAGCACACAGGCGGGCCGATCAATAACTGCTACCTGATGTTCTGGGAGATGAATAATTTAATTTAAATTTTAAAAAAATTACGCAAATATTTATTCAAATGGCTGATACCTACCTTGATCAATCTATTTTTGTGAAAGGAATATTTATTGGGTTATTTTGAATGCACCGTTTTTTTACGTGTTGCTAACCGTTTTAGAGTACCTCCGAGGCCATGACTAGGGCCTTTATCATGGGCGGTAGCAAAATAGTGCCATTCAGCAAAAACCCCAAAACCTGCTTTATTATTATTATTATTATCATTATTATAGTTTACTATTGACACTTTACCATAATTTGGCAAATCTGATTTATGGTTTAAAAGATTGATCATATTAAATCAATTTTTATATTGTTAGCCAGCTCCACTTGATTGAAAGATGATTTTGGTCAAGGGTCATTTAATTTAAAAAAAATCTTCATACGTGAGGACAGCAGCCGTGATAGAAGAAAAAACACTGTTGTTCGGGCGGTGTCGAAATCATCGCAACTAAATTTGGGGAATTAGCCGCTTTGAAGCAGATCAAACTTTGTGATTTGCTTACATTTTTCAATTTTATACTTTCAAGAAATCCTTTTCCTACTCCTTGTGATTGTCCTTCACTAGAGTACAACGTATCAACAAATTTTATTCATTTTAATTCATATTTTTTATTCAATAAAGTATCGTGCACTTATTGTTCAGTGTTACTAACAAGATTAATTGCATTTTCCTGCTCGCTCCGTCGGAATCCAATTGTGCCCTTTACTGTGTGTCGTTATTGCTCTGTCCTATGAGTTAGCACAGAAATTCACTTCATTTTTTTTTTGAGCAGATACACATTCGCGATTAAACTTCAGTTTCCTACAGTGTTATAAAGTTAATTTTTGCCCAATTTGGTAAAAATTATGTATGATGAAATATCATTTCAATAAATGACCAGGTAGCAATTATTGATCGGCCCGCCTGTGTGCTTCTAGCAGAGCGGCGAATGAAGCTGATGTAGGTAATCTCGAAAACACAGAACTTTAAAATTCGATATCTCTGGAACGAAACATATTCATTTCTGTCGATAAGTGATTCTTATGTAAAATTGGCCGGGGAACACGATGGTGAGGTCAAATAAAAAAAATAAGTTGGGGTGTTTTGAGATACGGCCATTTAAAGTTTTCAATTGCGCAATACAGGTAATATAAATAAATTAATCGACATTTTGATCACGGAAATGGATTCTACGTCCAATTTCCTACAAAATTGAGTCTAAGACCGACCCTCTAAGATTTGTTGTTCCTGAGTTATCGTCATTTGAAACTAGGAGGTTTGGTCAAAAATCGCCAAAAAGTCGATTTTTTGGGGAGGTACAAAAATGGAGGGGGTGGTCCGATTTGGATGAAATTCGGGATTCTTGCATGTTTTGATAGTATCAACAGCCGTGCCAAATTTGAGCAGGATCGGAGAGGGTAATTTTCAAATGCTGTTCCGCTTCAGATGGAATGACCCATATATGAACTTGACATTTCGGCTAGTAGGTTTCCCATACTGATGGGCTACATATTTCAGGGTGTAATATTACACAGAATTTCATAAAATAATGCAAAGTTTATTTTACACCCAGGCCTTTTACACGCAGCTGGATTACTACTTATTATGCTGTGTTTGACAAATAGGTTTAATATGGGGTGGTCAAACTTCTTGCCCTTTTTGAGTAAGTTCGATCTCTTGCGGATGTACACAGAAAAAAAAAATGATGGTAGTATTCATCAGGAAATGGTAAAAGATTTTGTGTCAAAAAATGTGTAATATTACATCGGAAAATGATGAATTTTCATTAGTTTCTGGTCAATATTAATCAGGTTCACATTTTACACATTTTTTAGGTAATATTACTCAAAAAGAAGTAATATTCAACCTACCAAATTTTCAACCTTGAAAATTCATCTTTATTCTGTGCTCCTTTTGGTTTTAGTAAGGTTTTTTAAATAATGAATTATTTAAGAGGCAGTATTTATAGTTTCTGCTCGGTTTGTTCTAGAGGTCGTATCGAGTTGCTCCGATTTGGATGAAACTTTCAGCGTTTGTTTGTCTATACATGAGATGAACTCATGCCAAAAATGAGCCCTCTACGACAAAGGGATGTGGGGTAAAACGGGCTTCGAAGTTTGAGGTCCAAAACACATGAAAATTCTTAAAATTGCTCGCATTTCCGTAAAACTTCATCAATTCCAACTCTCTTAGATGCATTCGAACGGTCTTTTGAAGTCCTTCAAAATGTGCTATACACAGCAAAAAATCCGATGGTAAAATCGCATGCAAAAGCATGCACATCACCTTCGTCAAAATAAACACTTAATATTACACACTGCATGTACAATTTTTGCAAACACAAAAAAAGTTGCAACTGACGGGATTCAAACCCAGCACCAACAGTTAGGACTGGCGCCTTAGCCCACTCGGCCATTAGACCGATGAAAAGCTGGAAGGATAAACACATATATGAGCTTGACATTTCGGTCTAGTAGATTTCCCATAGTGACGAGCTACATATTTCAGGGTGTAAAATTACATAAAATTGCATAAAATAATGCAATATTTATTTTACACCCAGGCCTTTTACACGCAGCTGGATTACTACTTTTTTAGCTGTGTAGACATCCAGGATTGGTTTGACTTTTTCTCATAGCTTTTGCAAATTACTTTTAAAAATTGATTTTTTTAAAACCTTAATAACTTTTGGCAACAGCCTCCAACACCCATACTCCCACAGGTCAAAAGTTAGGGAATTTCATGGACTATAAGCCTACGGTATTAAATTTTTAGCCAATCGCAGTTTTTCTCATAGTTTTTCGATTTTTCTAGAACAAACATTTTACAACGTTAGGTTTTGCCCTGTGGGAGTATGGGTGATGGCCTACAGGGCAAAAACCAACGTTGTAAAATGTTTGTTACAGAAAAATCGAAAAACTATGAGAAAAACTGCGATTGGCCAAAAAGTTATTTCCGTAGGCTTATAGTCCATGAAATTCCCTAACTTTTGACCTGTGGGAGTATGGGTGTTGGAGGCTGTTGCCAAAAGTTATTTAGGTTTTAAAAAAATCAATTTTTAACAGTAATTTGCAAAAGCTATGAGAAAAAGTCAAACCAATCCTGGATGTCTATAGCACATTTTGAAGGGCTTCAAAAGACCTTTCGAATGCATCTAAGAGAGTTGGAATTGATGAAGTTTTACGGAAATGCGAGCAATTTTAAGAATTTTCATGTGTTTTGGACCTCAAACTTCAATGCCCGTTTTACCCCACTTCCCTTTGTCGTAAAGGGCTCATATTTGGCATGAGTTCATCTCATGCATAGACAAACAAACGCTGAAAGTTTCATCCAAATCGGAGCACCTCGATACGACCTGTTTCACATCGGTGAAAAACTCGCTCTTAATTTTTTTCATACGTTTTGACTACAAAGCACTATAAAAATGATCTCCCCAAAACGTATATCCGAGGTCTCAACCTTTTACCGAGACTCCGACAGAAACTCCCACCAGGTTATGATCCGCCCCGACGAAACTTGTTCGTCGCAAAACAATCGCTTCACCGTCACACTGCAATCCACACCCCGAAAACATATTGCACTTGCATTACTTTTAACTTTGGCGTTGCCCGGGACGGGGGAAAACTTTTGCATTTTGCCGAGAGCTGCCAAATTGTGTGTGTGTGTGTGGGTGGGATACATGATGCTAGTTACACCACAGAAGTGCCAGGAAAACCTCATTGCACCTCGCGAATGGAGCACATTTGTGACGTTTCAAAGTTTGGCGCACTTTTTTTCTGTAATAAGTTGTTGGCCCACTTTCTGCTTACGGAGAGGAAAAATTAATGCTCACTTCACGAAGCCAACTTTTCTCGCAAAAAAACGTGTGAGAGAGAGCACCCAGAACCACAAGGCTAATACAGACATATGTGTTTGCGAGAAACATGCAGCACCTGGTAGAGGAGCAAAAAAAAGTAGCTTTCTCACGTATATTTCCTCGTGAAAACCACTCCGAGTCATCGCCAACGCCAAAGTTTGACTGCACGGGAGCCAAAAAAGTGTACGCGATCCGTTTTCTACCCAAAGAACAGTCTCGCAAAGACGACAGTGTTGCAGCTTTCAAGTCCCAGGCAAAGATCCTGAACTCGGGCGAAACTTCAACTTTTGCTAGAGGTGCCAAGAGACCACCAACTTTAGTCAGCTTTCGCGGAAGCATGTGCGATGCATACAGTAGCTTTTTACCGCGGGGAAAGCTTTCCTGGGGAAAGTTTCTCATACGCAGAAGCAGCTGTGCAGTGGGTTTGTCGAGAGTCATCATTTGTTTTTTAAAGAATTTATTTTGGTGTTTTTTCAAACAAAAATAAAACAAAAAAAATCATAAATCTATATATTTTTCCTTACTTTTTAAATTAAATTTCAAAGAATTGCTTCAAACCGTTTAATAAGATTTTGTTGGGACGTTCTGGCAAATCAACCAAATTTCGCTGACAGCCCCGTTTTAGCAATGAATTGGAAGCGATCATCGACGGCCATCGTCAAGGACACTCTGTCATATGGCACTTGCCACTGGTTTAGAACAATACAACGTCACCAGAGTCCGGTCATCGGTGCCGGCGGTCAGGTAAACTCAGCTCTACCCAATCCACCTGTTTCAATTGAAAACGTGTGGAAATGTACGGTGCCCCCGATGCCGGTGACATCTGATGCAAAGCTGCAAGCTTGTCACCGGCCAACAATTCCTAATTCAATAGGCACTCGAACGCAACAGCCAGATATTTGCGGACCGCCAAACGCCGTTCCGTCCAGGGCTTCGCCACCTACGACCACCCCCAGTGGTCAACGGTCACGTACCTGCCGCTTTTTGAATTGGATTTATAATATACTTATATAGATTCCCTTGCTGGGCTTGTCAGTGTTGGTCAACCCCTCCTGGTCCGGGTCCTCTGCCGTTTTTGGAGAGCCACTCGATGTGGTGTTCTGGTCAGGCGGCTTGACGACACGAAAGTCCTGTCGTCGTCAGTTATCAGCGCCACGCGTTTCGAGCGCCTTTCAGTGCTATGCATAATGACGGGTGTCCGCCCGGCACCAGTTCAGGCTCAGTCGTTTATTCTAGTTTACGCACTTTCACTTGGGCTGTACATTGTCCGATATGCGGTTATAGATTGAACTCACGTGCACCAAAGCAGGAAAGTAACAAGTATTTCATGAGTTGCCTTAAACATTAATATATTATTGAAGTTTATGCAAAAAATCAAAAACTTTCATAAAATTTGATGATTTGCAAGTTTGTCGCAGGATGGTAATCTATTAGAGTTCTGGTCTGAGTTTGCAATCTAGGGTCAAATCTGTTTTAACGCGACGGCTTTTTGCACGGATTTTTTGACGCGGTTTTTTTAACACGAATTCAAAATAACGCGAACTCAATTTACACGAAAAGTTCAAAATAACGCGAACTGATTTTACGCGGGTGGAGGTTTTACCGTTATGGCTACACACAAAAAAATATTTCTGAATGTTACATCATTTATGATGTAACACTTTTGCACGTCATTAAACCTTTAAATTTAAATGCAATTTGATGTAAATTTGCAACAAATTATACGTAAAAACAAGATTTTACGTGTGATTCAACCGTTTACGTCGAATCTCAAGTTTACATGAACTGAGTTCACATGTGATTAATTTTTTCCGTGTCGAGTAAATTCACATATTTTTTTCTGTGTAGGATATCTACCTGTTCAACGGGAGAAAAAAACATTGCACAGTGGTGCAGATCGCAAAATAAAATCAAAAATTAATTTTCCAAAAAATGGTGAGGTTTTGGAGCTTTGGTATCTTGAGAAGAGTTGTTGCAAATGGAAAGGGACAACTTTTGGTTTGGTTGGAATTTAGGGTGGTTCACTATTAGGGTGATTTTGAAAATCTAACTTTTCAGGAATATTTTTGGGAATTTTTTGTCTGAGTTGTTGCTAATCCAAGCAACTTTGTCCAAGACACCAAAATTGTATCTCATAATCTACGCCTTCTACGACCAAATTTATATAAGCAATTTATAGATTGTATCTGAGAAAACCTTCAAAAATCTGTTTTTTTAACGTGGCAATTCAGGGTTAAGTTTTAGAGAAAAGTAATATTCGGGACACTTTTAGAGCTTTAAAAATTAACAGCTATTTTTTGGTAAAAAAGATGCAAATTTAAAACTTAAATATCTCGAAAAGGCGCAAGCCATATTTAAAACGCCAGGCTGCATTTGAAAGAAGAAATCCAGCTCTACAAACGAAAAAATCTCAGAGGTGTTTTTCATTAAACTCGAGATATCTTCATTTGAAAAAGTCTAATTTTCAAGGGAAAACCTTATGGGAATGAAGGGGGAAAACCTAATGAAATCTGAAAATTGTCTATATGATTTGCCATGTAAATTTGTCCGCTGAATCTGAATCTGCCATCAGAATTGACCCAAAGTGTCGAGAAATCGATTTTTGGTCACATTTTGGGTTTCCATGAAAAGTTATCATTTAAACCCAAAATATGACCAAAAATCGATTTTTGAAAATTTGGGTCAATTCTGAGGGCAGATTCAGATTCAGCGGGCAAAATTACATAAAAAAAACATATATTTGGACAAATTTCGATAGGGTGGTCCCATAAGGTTTTCCCTTAAAAATTAGACTTTTTCAAATGAAGATATCTGGAGTTTAAAGAAAAACAGTACAGAAAAAAAAAGTTTAATTTTGGAATGTTGAAAATTTGGTAGGTTGAATATTACCTCTTTTTTTTCAGAAGCTGATGAAAATTAATCATTTTCTGGGGTAAAATTAATCATTTTTTTAGCCACAAAATCTGTCACCATTTCCTGATGAGTATTACCATCATTTTTTTTTCTGTGAGCCCTGAGATTTTTTCTGCATTTAAAGTCCTAGATCTTCTCTTTCAAATGCAACTTGGTGCTAAAAATTTGACTTGTGCCTTTTCGAAATATTTAAGTTTTAAATTTGCACCTTAACGTTAAAATGGCTGTAACTTTTGACCCTTAAGTCCAAATTGACTTTTCAAAACATAAAAATGTTTGTTTTTTAGAGCTCTAAAAGTTTCCCGAATATCACTTTTCAATAAAACTTTTCCCTGAATTGCCAAGTTCAAAAAACTGATTTTTGAAGGTTTACTCAGATGTTTTCTATAAATTTGGTCGTAGAAGGCGATAGATGACGAGATAAAATATTGGTGTCTTGGACAAATTTGTTTGGATTGGCAAGCCCAACAACTGTTTAGAAGACGAAAATAATCCCAAAAATATTCCGGAAAAGTTAAATTTTCAAAATCACCCTAATAGTGAACCACCCTAATTTCCAAAAAAACCAAAAGTTGTCCCTTTGCATTTGCAACAACACTTCTCAAGGCACCAAAGCTCCAAAATTTCACATTTTTTCGGAAAATTCATTTTCCACTTAATTTTGCGATCTGGACCACTGCGCATTATTTTCAATGACCTTCGCTGGATACTCGTAGCATGTTCGGATGTTCTTGGTTATCTAAGAACTTCCGGAAGTTATGGACAGAATATCTACCTGTTCAACAAAGGGTCTGTACCGGTGTAGTCACCTTCGGTGCTATATAATTCAGATAGCTTTAGTGAGCCACGATGGTTACTCTGTGAACTGTTGGAATTCAGTAGGTCATCCAAGAACTCCCTGAAGTAATGTGCTGGATATCTACCCGTTCAACGGAGGTTTATATGGGTATGGTATCTATTGGTATATCTTCATGTAGCTCCAGTGAACCACGATGGACACTCTGCGATATTTTGGATTGTTTAGGGTTCATCCAGGAACTTCTGGAAGCCATGACCTGGATATCTACCCGATCAAAAGGGGTCTATAATGGCGTCATCCATAAAGTATGTCACGCTCTAGGGGGGGAGGGGGGGTCTGAGCAAGTGTGACATTGCATGTTATAAGTATAGGAAAAGCGCGACAAAGGGGGAGAGGGGGGGGGGGAATTTTGGCCGATTTTAGCGTGACGTACTTTATGGATGAAGCCTAAGGGTATGGTAACCATTGGTGTAGCTTCAGGTAGCTCCAGTGAACCACGATGGATACTCTGCAGTAAGTTGGATTGTTTAGGGTTCATCCAGAAACTTCTGGAAGCTATGTCCTGGATATCTACCCAACCAACAGGGGTCTATATGGGTATGGTAACCATTGGTATAGCTTCAGGTAGCTTCAGTGGACCACGATGGACACTTTGCGGTATGTTGGATTGTTTTGAGTCATCCAGAAACTCCTGGAAGTCATGCCCTGGATATCTACCCGATCAACAGAGGTCTATATGGGTGTGATAACCATTGGTGTAGCTTCAGGTAGCTCCAATGAATCACGATGGACACTCTGCGGTATGTTTGATTGTTTAGGGTTCACCCAGGAACTTCTGGAAGCCATGACCATTTTTGCTTTTTAGGTGTTTTTTAATACCTCTGACTCAAAGCGGTTTCAAAAACACCCAAAAAGCAAAAACTGGAAATTTGGTTTATTGGACCTTTTAAAAAAACTCCAGATATTTACCCGATCAACAAGGGTCTATATGGGTATGGTATCTTTGTAAAACTAAAATAATGAAAACTCTTTTTACGCGAGAAATTCAAAATAGCATGAACTTTTCAACGCGATTTTTTGACTTTTTATGTTTGTTATACACAGCAAAAAATCCGATGGTAAAATCGCATGCAAAAGCATGCACATCACCTTCGTCAAAATAAACACTTAATATTACACACTGCATGTACAACTTTTGCAAACACAAAAAAAAAGTTGCAACCGACGGGATTCAAACCCAGCACCAACAGTAAGGACTGGCGCCTTAGCCCACTCGGCCATCAGACCGATGAAAAGCTGTAAGGATAAACGCATATATGAGCTTGACATTTCGGTCAAGTAGGTTTCCCATACTGATGGGCTACATATTTCAGGGTGTAATATTACACAGAATTTCATAAAATAATGCAAAATTTATTTTACACCGAGGCCTTTTACACGCAGCTGGATTACTACTTTATTTGCTGTGTATTTCGAGACAGCTTATACACCGAACGAAAAATACACGTCACTACAATAAGATTTTTATTTTATTTTAATGTTTTGAAATATTATTTTTATGTCTCTCCCAAAAAAATGCACCAATATTTAATAGATTTCAAAATCAGTTGATACCATTTAATTCAGTTGATTTCAATTCTACAGACACTCAAACATTATAAGGCACCGTTTTCATCACCTTCTCTCACACACGTGAAGTCAACGAGCGTGGGAGGTAAAAGGGGGTGCGTTTCCACTTTCCCACCAAACATATTTATGTACACACGTGTGCGTGGGTGTGTTTCAGTTTACCATACACGCACAATATTGTGCGATTATTGCACTGTCAATTGATTTGCTTCGCGGTTTCATAGGTGGTTGAGCAGGAAATAAACGGAGTCGAAGCCAAGGACATGGCGTTGTGCACATGCAACAGCCGTTTGTTGGCCACCACCAGCCAGCAGGGAGACAGGACAACGCTAATGACCAGCAAATCAACAGCTGCGACTTTATTGGATACGCACCGTCGACCAGACGCCGTGTCGTCTCCGGGCGGGGGTCCAAATTGATGATGATGCGGTTTGGAGTCCTGGTCAACGGAAATTGCTGACTGCAAACAACGCACACACACACACATACGCACGCACACGTGTGGTATGGTTTACGCGCGAAACCAATATTATGATGGACCGGCGTGGGTGGCAAATGATGCTCCCGTCGCTTTGTTTATCACCCAATTTCCCGAACCAAATTCCCTGGCCAGTGCCACCGGAGCCCGTGTAGCGGCAGCGAGTAACGGGAATCGGGATTAATTGGTTTATTGTTAAAATTAAATTTTAATTAAAATTTTAATAGGATTTTCCGTTGCACACTTATTGACGGTATCCGTTCGAACATAAATTTTTGGCTGCTGATTCAATTTCCTAGAGCACACGCGCCCACTTGTGCAGGTCTTGATAAACAAGTGTGTTTTTTGGGAAACATATTGCCAAAATATTTCACCGAGTTTACTGAATCACAGGAATGTTTGCTGAAATAATTTATCTTGAAAAGCTTGGAAAAATATATTATATTTAATTTCTGAAATTGAAAAGGCTAAGCTAACTATTATGATAAGTTTTTTTTTAAAAAGGGCCGACAAGATATATGTTTTTGCACTGATATGAGTGCTGAAAAGTTGTACTCTTCAGCACATGTATCGAAAAGTTAAACCTTTCTGTATTGTTTCTATTTGAACGGTGAATTGACTGAACACATGGACATTTGACTTCAAGTTCCACTCATGGGGGGTTTTCGGAATTGCAAAAAAATGTTGTATGCCACTCGTTGTTAAACTGAATTTTCAACACTCGGTGGATGACTCCAACCTTGTTGTATAAATATACGACTCTTGCTGAAATAGCCATGTATTTTCTTGGCTTGGAAATCATAAAGTTGGTTGCTAAAATGTGATTTTTCTACTATCGATCCGATTTTCAATGTTCAAAAAACGAACTTTTTTTTTATTTTCTCATCTCCTTGACAAAATTATCAACACCAATGATAATGTCATCAATTTTATAAATTTCCAAATCACCACTAACATTAAAACGTACGACTCAATTTGTATGTACAGAAGTTTTTCTCGTCATTTTAAATTATGTTTCCAACAAATTCAAATGTTTTCTTTGCTTTGATGCATCGATTTGCGTAATTTTCTCAATAGTTTATTTTCAAACATCTTTCTTACCAAAACAGAAAAGCAAACAACACAGTTTTGCCGAACGGGGCCATACATCAAAATTGTTCGTGCAAAATACTCGTTAGTGTTAAAAACCAGCCCAGTTACAGTGTAGAAAGCAACCCCATAAATCACCGTACGGAACCATTTGTCTTCGGGGGCCCAGATCAAGGCAGCAGCAGCCGGACATTTGTTCATGGGTTTCGACAAAGAGTGCTTATTTTTAAAAATAAACAGGCAATTGTTGACCCTGTGGCTATTTTTCACCATGCCAACGTCAGATTTATCTGAGCCGGCGGTATGTAATTACACGGCTCTTAATTTTATCAACTTCAATTGGTGCTTTCGCACGATGGAACCTGACATAATCAGGTCATCCATCATTTGCCAGTTCAGTGAATTATGCAACATTGAAATGCAATTAATCCCCAGCAGCAGCGTGGCAGTAGAGCGAAACTCATATCCCAGGAATTAAATTTGATCCTTTATTGACAGTCCAAGGACTTAACCACCGCATCCGATCCGAGTCTCGACGAGCACTCTTCTCGTTTGACGTGCAGCAGCACTCGTTGAGTTGAGTTGAGTAGTGTTGACTGCCACTTATTTCATGCGAAATTTTCGCATACGCGGGCTAGCAAGCTCCACGTAAAGCGTAGCTAATTATGACATTTTACGACAAACCTAGTGCATTTATTAGCTTCGGTGTGACTGTGCTGCGTAGGGGAGAAGGGAGCATTTTGAAGGACATCCGATTGTGGGTACGATGGGCTACAAAGCTGGCCCACGTTCCACTAGCATTTTCCCGGAGGATGTCATACAAATGTCCGATGCTGTTTTGGATTCAGGGCTTGTCAGTTGACATGTAATTTACTCTCCGTAACGGGACTGGCAGAAAGGTGGCGGCCGGTTCATGTCAAGTTCAGAAAGTATCGAACAATGTTTTTCATCGGCTGTATTAAATTTCAATTGTTGTTGTGAATATGATAGAATCTTTTAATAATTTTTTAATCATCTCATTTTAACAGCACGTTTTACATTTCGTCGCCATCGTGCTAACTTGTCGTACGTGCATTTTGGGCCAAATTGAGTTAAGAACGCCATTTTGTGCAGCTCACAATGCCTCATCTTTTGACCTTCACAGATCCCCAAAATTCGATTTCAATCCTGAGATATTCAATAAAAAACAAAAAAGCTCCGAAAATTTTTGTCACTCTACATATAAAAGAAGTTTCAATCCTGTCGTGCTATCTTGCCACTCCCTGAAAATTGATGTAAGTGCGACAAAGGGCAATGGGATTTCAGGTCAGGATGCGTTTGATGCACGTACAAGTTAGACTACCGTAAACATTTTTAATTATAACTCGGGACTCCAGCAACCAACTTCAACCAAACTTCGGGACAATGCACAGAATGGTCAGCCAAACAAAACGTGTTTGTCATTGTTTACATTGCGTGCATTCTTTTTTGTTAATTCAAGGTCAAACATTAAAACGCGTTTTTCTCGGAACGTCAAAATGGCGGGTGCGACATGATAGCACGACGACGTCGATTTTACATAATAAAACCATTTCTAAAATTTAAATAGAGCTATAAATATTGAAAGATTTTTTTTTTTCAAAAGAATGCTCCATCAGAATATTGTTTTCTTGTTCAAAAGCTTGCATAAATGACCTAGCTTCACCTTTAACATCTTATCATCTTTAATCGAACATCAGAACCAGGCCACCACCCTCCTTCCTTTGATAGATCGATCTCTGTGTCAGCCGCGTAAACCCCTCGAGGGAGCTCCTGAGGCCTAGTTCTTGACGGGACGTAGTCGTGGTGACGAAATTGGCTCTCGGGGAAAGTACCACGCCACATTGCTCTGTTTGGTGACGCCATCACAGATCCTAAACCTTCTTGTTTGTCCACCGACTGCCTGTCCTTGGCAGGGTCCTCTCCGGGGGGACAGAACTTGTCTAGCCGGGGTTCCGTTGGATGGGTTAACGGTAAAGAATGCTGTGTAGTACCTACCACCCTTCCCCACTTCCCCTCGTAGATAAGTATGGTTCTGGGATTTCCCGCCTCCTACTGCTCCGGGCCCAGTATATGTGTGCGTGTGGTTGCACGTACGTGTGTGCCCATAGTGTGAAGTATAAGTAATTTATCATCTTCTTCTCTGGGACCACCACTGCGCTGCTAGTTGAAGATGGACCTGGGAAAGAAGACGTTGTTACCACCCCACGCCTCTCCCGCCACCCGCAGGGAAACTCTCCACAAAAGTGAGGAAAAACTGCAGACTTCTCATAAAATGGCTCCATACCCGAAGCGGCGGCGGAGGGAAATTGAGGGTGGAACAAAAAGTTAAAGTGTGGAAAAACAATACCCACCGCTGGGCTGCGTTGAAGTGGTCTACCATGACGTAGTGCTTTGCTGCTGTTCTCGGTGCCTGGCGTGACGCAGGATAATCTGTCTTGTAAGCGAAACTGTAAATAGTGAACCCCGATCCGGAATCGGAAGGTGGAGTGGCTGGGACACTGATGCTGGTGTAATGGTGGAAAAGCAGTGTGTGGTCGTTAATTTCATCGATTGTTTTTTTTTTGTTTGAAATTAGAGAATCGTATCGTGTAGATAATAATACAATTTGATTGCCCTATTAAAAAGTTAATACGGAAAAATATCTCTTTTATTAACTTTTTAATATGACTCGACCAGAGAAGCTTAAAAAAACTATGAAATTGATTGAAAAATGGCAACAAATGAATATCAGTCAATGCAAAGTTTTGGTGAGTTTAGAATTTCCTTTTTTTAAATGAAACATATTTTACAAACTATCTTTAAGTCACTACCGCCAACTGTTGAAAATCGGGACTACAATCTGAATACACAGAAAAAAAGATGGTAATATTCACCAGGAAACGATGACAGATTTAGTGGTTAAAAAAATGATGAATTTTACCCCAGAAAATGATGAATTTTCATCAGTTTTTGATGAGTATTTGTCAGGTTCACATTTTTACACATTTTTTATCTAATATTACTCAACAAAAGAGGTAATATTCAACCTACCAAATTTTCAACATGCCAAAATTCAACTTTTTTTTCCGTGTGTTTCTCAAAATTCGATGGAATATTTGCTATTGGCTTCAAATTTCAGAATTCATTTCAAAAGAAGCTTTTGAATGAATATACTGCTGTTAAGCTTTTATTGCAAGGTTTTTTTTGTCTCAATTTGAATGTAAGTAAGAAAAAGAATGAATTTGAGTTTTAGTGTTTATATTTTTTGTCTAAGACTTTTATTAATACAGTACACAGCTAAAAAAATAGTAATCCAGCTGCGTGTAAAAGGCCTGGGTGTAAAATAAATATTGCATTATTTTATGCAGTTTTATGTGATTTTACACCCTGAAATATGTACCCAATCAGTATGGGAAACCTACTTGACCGAAATGTCAAACTCATATATGCGTTTATCCTTTCCATTCTCCATCGGACTGATGGCCAAGCGGGCTAAGGCGCCAGTCCGTACTGTTGGTGCTGGGTTTGAATCCCGTCGGTTGCAACTTATTTTTGTGTTTACAAAAATTGTACATGCAGTGTGTAATATTAAGTGTTTATTTTGACGAAGGTGATGTGCATGCTTTTGCATGCGTTTTTACCATCGGATTTTTTGCTGTGTAGTTTTTGACGCACTTCTAACGCATTTGTTTGTTTATTTTAAGCAAAATTTTCTAGTTTCCTAAGAACAAGCCTTAAAAAAATCACTTTTTTTACTCAGCTTAACTGCAGCACTCTCTTTATAAAAAATAATTATGGCTTGCTTATCAGACTTGGCAATGACTTCTACAATAAAAACGTTACTTAATCCACCCTTAGGTGGTTGGTGCCTTCCTCAAATTTAAAGGGTGCTTTCCAAAATGCAAAAAGTGCGTAAATAACACTTAAGTGCTTATAATTTTTGATAGGGTTGTCAGATCTTCAATGTTTTAGACGCATTGGAAAGCTCTTTTGAATACCTATCCAACGATATGTCGCATGAGAGATCCGGACAACGCTTTCATCAACATATCTGAGATCCGGCCTCCAATAAGCGTATAAATAACACTTAAGTGCTTATAACTTTTGATAGATTTATCAGATCTTCAATGTCTTGGACGCGTTGGAAAGGTCTTTTAAATACCTTTCTAAAAATGTATAGCATGGCGGGTTTTTTTTTTTTTACAAGAACCACCCTTTTTACAATCTTCCGGACTTTTGCTAAAATCGTTTTTTAGCATAACTTTTGAAGCACTTAACTAAACTGCATAATTTTTTATAGCGACTTATGGGACTCCAAGACGGATCGAATGACGCCAAAACGGACAAAATCGGTTTAGCCAATGTCGAGATAATCGAGTGACAATTTTTTGATCAACATCCCACCACACACACAGACATTTGCTCAGAATTTGATTCTGAGTCGATAGGTACACATGAAGGTGGGTCTAGGAGGTCTAATTGAGAAGTTCATTTTTCGAGTGATTTTATAGCCTTTCCTCAGTAACGTGAGGAAGGCAAAAATGGTACAATTTGCGCATTGCATTTAATTTTTGTATGACATTTTTTTACATTTTGATTTTTATTTTTATTATTTTTACATTTTTTTAAAACAACACAATAGCTTTAAATTGAAACACATCTCTAAAACTTTCCCCAAGAAATTATGGTGCTATCGTGCTCAAACCGGTCTGAAACGTGATTTTTAAGCAAAAAAACCTATTTAAGACCAGTTTCGAGAACACGGTATCTGTTGACAGGAGCATCGTAGCACCATACTGTTATCTGGAAAGTTATGAGACTTTTCACAATTTTTTTCTTATTTTAGTAATTTGAAGCACTTAACTGAGATGACTGAGATAACTGAGACGTCTATACTCCTCATACAATGGAATTACTTGTCTTTATTCAGATTAAAATTCATAGGAAAAAAAACAAGTGATTTAATTTGTTCCTCAAGCTGATGAAGAAAGCCAAAAAAAAAAACACTCACGTCTGCAGCAGAACCCATCAACCGGGATGCCGCAGAGAGCGTTTCGTATTCAATCAAATCGTTCTGTCGTTTTTCCAGCTTTGAGTTACGGTATTTTCCCATTCGGTTTTTCCGAATTACGGAATCTCTCTCTCTCTTTTTTCTGGAATCACACAAACACACACACTGTACCCATCACTCGTCTGATGTCTTTTCCATGGCTTTGATACTTTTTTTTGGGGAGAGGTGGGGGACTTTTCCAACCTTGGGCGGGCACGTATTCGTTACGTTTCGACTGAGGAGTTTTTTTTTGCTGCTGCTGCTGCTGCTGCTGCTGCCACACTTCCTACTTCCTACGAACCTCACAGCTCAGTTCTGTGCACAAAAGTTAAATTGAATTCTCGCATAAGAAGTTTTAACATAATTTTGCAAATTCAATCTCGAAGCTAAGCGCAGGAAAATTGCAGATGAAGCTTAACCGCATTTATTCCCCGGGACATCTCGCCGAATCTCCTCCTGCTTCGGGATTGAAGCAGTGCGGCTGCGATTACAGCCCCTTGAAGGCGCCTGCGAGGAGCTTGGAAGAAGGGGGTGAAAATCTCCATCGGGAAATGCGAAAATAAGAACGATTTTCGAACGGATGAAGGGGTTTGCTCAAAACGTTTCCATTTTTGGTTTGCCTTTGAGGAGGGTTGATGTGCACACCGCAAAATTGACTGGAGGAAATGGCACGGGAAAAAAAACTCCAATCCAGCAAAGAACTTGTAGACCACCGATAACAGAATTATCATGGAATTTATGTCTGCGTCAGTTTGGAAAACGCAGAAGCACACATACAAACGCCGAAAAACAAGTAAACTTGGTGCAGGAAAAGTTTTGCGCCTTAATTTTCCCTCAAAATGCAGCCAATTAGGCTAGAGATAAGCTGCGACAAAAGTTTCCCATAAAACACATTAGCGTTTGCTGGGAATTAGCAGCGAATGCGCGCAAAAGTTTTGCCGGAAAACCAAAAAGTAATATCATACCTCTTCCGGAAGTGTTTATAATTTTATATGCGGGCTGCCGAAATGTAACCACGTTACAAGGAGGTGACATTGGAACATTTCACTTTGACATTTTTTTTAAAAGAAATTGGAAAGGGGTTACATCAGGGGTGACCAAAGTATGGCCCGCGGGCCAAACGTGGCCCGCGAGGTGATTTTTTGTTGCCCGCGGACTCATTTTGAATGATCATGTAAATTGGCCCTTTGATCATTTGTATAATGATTTATTTATTTATTTTTAAATGAATGTTGATTCAAAACCTTTTTATGCAATTTTTTTTATTTTTGTTGATCCAAAACTAATGGTTTATCCATATTGTGATCTTTTTTATATGATGCAAATATTATAACATAATTACAATGTGAGCGAAAATATTTAGTGAAATTCAAGAAAACATTCATCAAACATTTCCGGAAATGATTTATGAAACGTTCAAATATGACTTACTTTGTACTTAGAATCCTTTTTTTCCACTTAGGATTCAAACTCATAAAAGTTGGATAACGAATAACGAAACGAATGCTTGGCTACAATCTGATTCAGGCAGACAAATTATTGTTGAAATCGAAGGAATGAGACTGCTGTCTTTTAAAATGTTCGGCAATGCACCACACATTTTTTTCGCTTATATTGAATGTGAATTGTTGAAATTCTGGAATATAATTTCAATTTTTACATATTTTTTTGCTTTTATTTTGCGCTCACAAAAACTTTTATAAATATTTGCAGAGAACTAATAGTTGGACAATAATTTTGCAACGATTTTTAATTTGTTAAGTGTAATAAACACATAAACACATTTTTATCTGATTTTATGTCACTATTTTCAATAGAATACATGCAATTTCCATAAATACACAAGCACATTCAACTTTTTCCCATTTTTTAACAGAACTATTAAACAATAAAACTGATCAAAACTGTAATTTTTGGTTTTGTATTATTTTCAAACAGCAAAAAATTTCAAAATATAACAGAGATTTTAATAATCTTAAACTTATTGATGTAATTTTTAGTCATTTAAATTAAAAAACGAAATTTATTTATTTTTTAATTAATTATATTATACATTTGGCCCGCAAGCTAATTTGAGTTTCAAATTTGGCCCGGCATCCAAAAACTTTGAGCACCCCTGGGTTACATTAATGTGAATAGTTCAAATTTTAAGCGCATCTTTTATTGTAATTAAAGCTTTTTATTTTAATTATAAATTTAAATTTATATTTGAGAAATAGGTTTTATTTTTTTCCAAAAAAAAAAAAATAATCAAATGAGCAAAAAAAAAAAACTTGTGCTTGTAATACTTACAATCAACATCAAATTTGAATTCAGTTTGTTTTTGATTGCTTTTTAGCATAACAAGTGCATTTTTTTCTATATTTCATCATCGCCATTTTACCTTGGATTTAAAAAATTAAATGACTCTAGAACAAATCAAAAACCAGACCAAAAAGTTTGTTCGTGATTCGATTATCCAAAGCCCCCATACAAACATTCAGATAATCAATACTTCGGA
The DNA here is from genome assembly GCF_015732765.1 of Culex quinquefasciatus. Classification (NCBI taxonomy): domain Eukaryota; kingdom Metazoa; phylum Arthropoda; class Insecta; order Diptera; family Culicidae; genus Culex; species Culex quinquefasciatus. The sequence continues at coordinate 191,907,068 of NC_051862.1, read as the reverse complement.
TAGAGAATCCCTTCTCGAGGTACAAACTTTCTAATAATTTATTAGCATTTTTTTGACTGCCTCCAAATTTGCATGGAGATTCATGATGCAACGTGGCTTATTCTTCTAGATTTTGTTATGCATAATTAGTTTTGTCTATGCAAGTCTTTAATTCCAAATCTACTAGACTTCAAAAAATGCTGAGGGCTGGTCATATGAAATTGGCATGTGAATATGAGAAAATATTTACATTGAGAAGGAATTTTCTGACCGGTGTTGAGTGTCCAGTTTCCCGGGGTTACATAATTCCCGGAATACGGGAAATTTTCAGCAAATTTCCCGGGAATTCTCGTTAAATAAGAAATCGATTGGAAAATGTTTGATCCTGGGAAAAGATCAATATTTTGCAACCAATTTGTACAGGAAAGTATCTCTTGAGGTCAAAATAAGTGTGAGGATCAATTAATGGCATAATTGCTTTTAAAACTCATAAAACTTCAATGAAGTACGTATATTTTTTCTTATTTTCTAATTTATCGTACAAATCGTACCACAGTACAAAAAAATAAAAGAAATCATGTAGACATTATGATTTTTTTTACGAAAAATAACTTTTCTAGAACAAGTACTTTGACTTCAAATTATAAGCAGAAAAATGTTCAGTTTTCCTTCAAATCTATCTACTATTGGTAGACTAAAACAAATACAATCCTTTGGAGTAAGTTTCTTGAATATGTGTGCATTGTTTGGGCACCTTTCATATAAGACGAAGTAGTTTTTTTTTGTTATTTTTATGATTTCCTTTTTTTTACATAGTTTCCAGCTGTAGTATGGTGGAAACAATGTATTAAAATGTAAATAAAATTGTAAATTCATTTTTATTTTCATCCAATTAAGTAATGGAATCATCAGGTTATGGAAATCAAAAATGATTATTACTTCTTCAAAAATACATGATGTTACATTGTTTTAAAAACAAATACCTTGAGTATAACGGTTTATTTTTAATCTTATCGGGGTGGCATTTACAAAGCGGATTCAGTGACAGTTTATTATTCAACTTAATGTTAACATGTTAAGGTTAATACTAACATTTCACAGGTTGTCTTCCTAAGGTGTCTTGATAAGGTCCACCCTTTACTAAGCAATCGAAACCAGAAGGGATCACCAGTTGTGTTGGTCCGAGCCGGTATCGGGGTTCAAGATCTACCGCTTACGAGGCGGAAGCGTTACCACTGGGCTACGTGGCTTGGTCAGTTTTAAGAAGCAGTATTTGTAGATTCTGCTCGGTTTGTTCTAGAGGTCGTATCGAGGTACTCCGATTTGGATGAAACTTTCAGCGTTTGTTTGTCTATACATGAGATGAACTCATGCCAAATATGAGCCCTCTACGACAAAGGGAAGTGGGGTAAAACGGGCATTGAAGTTTGAGGTCCAAAAAATATGAAAAATCTTAAAATTGCTCGCATTTCCGTAAAACTTCATCAATTCCAACTCTCTTAGATGCGTTCGAATGGTCTTTTGAAGCCCTTCAAAATGTGCTATAGACATCCAGGATTGGTTTGACTTTTTCTCATAGCTTTTGCAAATTACTGTTAAAAATGGATTTTTTTAAAACCTTAATAACTTTTCCCAACAGCCTCCAACACCCATACTCCCATAGGTCAAAAGTTAGGGAATTTCATGGACTATAAGCCTACGGTATTAACTTTTGGCCAATTGCAGTTTTCTCATAGTTTTACGGTTTTCTAGAACAAACATTTTACAACGTTAGTTTTTGCCCTGTATGCCGAGAAGACGGCACTTTTTGGTCTCAATTTTGTCATATTCGGAATCCTCGGACAATTTCACGTAAGTAAGAAGTATTGGAGTTGTAATATTGCTTTAAAAAATAATTAAATAAAACATTTTTGAAAAAAGAAATAGATCTTATTTACCCTATGCTCAATACGTCAAATGCTGTATCAAGTAGGCGAAAACTTGTTTTACCCTTAATCCGACAAAATGCTAAATAATATTTTAATTAATTTTAAATGGCTTTTTTACAATCAAATTCAAAATTACAACACTTTAACCTTATGTAAAATTTTCTGAGGATTCCGAATATGTCAAAATTGAGACCTAAAAGTGCCGCTATGGAGGCCTACAGGGCAAAAACTAACGTTGTAAAATGTTTGTTCTAGAAAAATCGTAAAACTATGAGAAAAACTGCAATTAGCCAAAAAGTTAATACCGTAAGCTTATAGTCCATGAAATTCCCTAACTTTTGACCTATGGGAGTATGGGTGTTGGAGGCTGTTGCCAAAAGTTATTAAGGTTTTAAAAAAATCAATTTTTAACAGTAATTTGCAAAAGTTATGAGAAAAAGTCAAACCAATCCTGGATGTCTATAGCACATTTTGAAGGGCTTCAAAAGACCTTTCGAATGCATCTAAGAGAGTTGGAATTGATGAAGTTTTACGGAAATGCGAGCAATTTTAAGATTTTTCATGTTTTTTGGACCTCAAACTTCAAAGGCCGTTTTACCCCACTTCCCTTTGTCTTAGAGGGCTCATATTTGGCATGAGTTCATCTCATGTATAGACAAACAAACCCTGAAAGTTTCATCCAAATTGGAGCACCTCGATACGACCTGTTTCACATCGGTGAAAAACTCGCTCTTAAATGCTTCAAAAATATTATTATCTGAAATAACCTTCGACGTTAAAATTTCAGACAAACTTTTTAGTTTAATATAAAGAATTAATTGAAGTGAATTAAATCAAATTAAATTCTTTAATTTTATGTTTGTTATGTAAATTTTTCATAGGTTGGTGCCACAAAGATAAGAAAATCTATACTTCTGCTCAAATTACGGGAATTCCCGGGAAATTTACAAATCTCGGAAATCTCGGGAATTCCCAGGATGTTTTTCCAGGGACGGGAAATTGGACGCTCTAGATTGGTGTCTCCGGCAAAGTTGAAGGTTTATGATTGGGACATTTCAGAAAAAGTCACAAGAAACAAATTTTATGAAATGCTTTATGGGTAATTCTCCGCCAACTCACACAGCAGTTGCCCCGACCCCTCTTCGATTTGCGTGAAACTTTGTTCTATGGGGTAACTTTTGTCCCTGATCATGAATCCGAGGTCCGTTTTTTGATATTTCGTGACGGAGGGGCTGTACGACCCCTTCCATTTTTGAACATGCGAAAAAAGAGGTGTTTTTCAATAATTTGCAGCCTGAAACGGTGATGAGATAGAAATTTGGTGTCAAAGGGACTTTTATGTAAAATTAGACGCCCGATTTGATGGCGTACTCAGAATTCCGAAAAAACCGTACCACTAAAAAAGTTTTAAAAATTCTCCCATTTTCCGTTACTCGACTGTAAAAATTTTAGAACATGTTATTTTATGGGAAATTTAATGTACTTTTCGAATCTATATTGACCCAGAAGGGTCATTTTTTCATTTAGAACAAAATTTTTCATTTTAAAATTTCGTGTTTTTTCTAACTTTGCAGGGTTATTTTTTATAGTGTAACAATGTTCTACAAAGTTGTAGAGCAGACAATTACAAAAAAAAATGATATACAGACATAAGGGGTTTGCTTATAAACATCACGAGTTAGGGGAAGGTGGGGCAAGACGACCATATGGGGCAAGAGGAACAATCGCTCCTACGGCCGTAATTTGTACAATTTTGATTATTTCCAGTATGAGGAATTGTTGCTAGCAATGCAATTAGCTGATTCTACTACCACATAACCGCCAAAACGACGTAAACGCCACGGGGCATAAGATTTAATGAAGTTTTTTTCGAAACCTTTGTTTTCTTATAATATTTGGAAAGTACAAAATAAGGCTTAGGGTTCGTTTTAAGGCTCATTTTATCAAAATGCTATTTTTCCTAGATCAGTAGTGTCCCTACAAATGACATGCACCTATTACAAAGTATGATTTAACTTTTGGTTATTTTTGTTGAGAGCTTTTAAAAATCTTGTTCAGGTGGGGCAAGTGTACCATATGGATTTTTAGTATGGAAAAAATACGAATTGCTGCAACAACATATTTTATTGGGAAATAAATACATGAAAGTACTTAAAAACTGATAAACAATCGTTAAAAAAAATTGTACATACAAAGTATAGTGATATTATGAAAATTTACTATTTATCATCGAAGTAGTATTTTTTTCGTAAAAACGATAAAATTTTTAGTAAAATATTATTATTTAATCTAAAAATGGAAGAAACCATTCAAATACATTCTAATCTGATGTATCTAAGTGATAACAGTTCAATTGTTAGCAAATTACCATATTTTTTCATGCATTGTTCCACTTGCCCCAACGGGTTGCTCGTCTTGCCCCACTAGTTGAGTAGAACGTACGGAAAATCAAAAATTTTAAAATCACATTTCACATTAAAAAACAGGATTTTTTAAAAACTTGTTTAAACAAAGTCTTAGTCAAGACCTAGAATAAGATGATTATAATAAAATCCGACAGATTTTTTAACATTTTTAATGGGTTATAACGATCATTTCCTTAGCTTGTTACACTTGCCCCACTTTCCCCTATCGCGATTTTACGAAAAAAAGTTTTGAAAAAGTTGGTCGTCATCGATCATGGCCGTTCATAGTCACCCGCGACAGACACGGACGACGAAACGAAGAAAAACGCAAAAAGTAACTTTTTCAAAACTTTTTTTCGTAAAATCGCGATAACTCGTGATGTTTATAAGCAAACTCCTTATGTCTATATATCAATTTTTTTGTAATTGTCTGCTCTACAACTTTGTACAACATAAACGGAATCGACGTAACACCTTATAATGTGGCCCTATTAAACCTTGCGGTTTCGTCAACGGATCCACAGGCGTGTATCGTTCTTTTTTTTTTGCGACAAGACTCCGCCTCCCGGGTCTCCTAAGTGTGAAGGTATGGACACGGGGGGAGGGCACTTTGTACTTTGTACAACATTGTTACACTCTAAAAAATAACCCTGCAAAGTTAGAAAAAACACGAAATTTTAAAATGAAAAATTTTGTCCTAAATGAAAAAATGACCCTTCTGGGTCAATTTAGATTCGAAAAGTACATTAAATTTCCCATAAAATAACATGTTCCAAAATTTTTTACGGTCAAGTAACGGAAAATGGGAGAATTTTTAAAACTTTTTTAGTGTTTTTTCGATGAAAAATACGTTTTTTCGGAATTCTGAGTACGCCATCAAATCGGGCGTCTAATTTTACATAAAAGTCCCTTTGACACCAAATTTCTATCTCATCACCGTTTCAGGCTGCAAATTATTGAAAAACACCTCTTTTTTCGCATGTTCAAAAATGGAAGGGGTCGTACCGCCCCTCCGTCACGAGATATCAAAAAACGGACCTCGGATTCGTGATCAGGGACAAAAGTTACCCCTTAGGACAAAGTTTCACGCAAATCGAAGAGGGGTCGGGGCAACTTTTCCCGATTTTGTGTGAGTTGGTAGAGAATTACCCTTATATAATATATAATGTTGCGGCAAACTTACATGCATAATAAAGTTATGATTTTTGAAAAGTGGAAAATATTTTTGGAAAACAAAAAAAACAAACATCATTTGAAAATACAATTTTGAATGAAAAATCAAATTTCTATCATTTTTTTTTATGACAGAGTTTTGATTTGTATGCTTTTTAAAGTAATAATTTTAAAAAATGTTACATTCTTGCTAATTAAAATAATTCAATCCTGCAGAAATATATTCAAACACCTATCATTTGAAGACTAAGTTAATTGGGCTGTCGGTTGCGGAAAAATTATTGGGTGATACTTATGTTAAGCTAATTCTAAAATTTATGATGCTTTTTCTCAGCAATCAGCAGTCCAATCAAGTAGTCTAATAAGGACCATGGCAGGAAATTTTCTCAACTTTACTAAAATATCTCATATTTTTATGTAACCCAATAAGTAAAAATTAAAGCCAGTTTGGCTTGCATAAAAATTTGCTTAGAAAGTTAAAAGTTAAATTTCTGGAAGATGTATTTAAATTAATTGTTTTCAAAATCCCACCAATTGACGGTCCCAACAACATTTAATCTAGCAAATTTGGCACGAGAAGTGCATTTTATACCTTCTAAGCAAATGGCACTTAATGTTGTGCCCCAATCGTCTCGAAAACTACTCCATAGCTCAAGCGTTCTTATTGTGTCACCCTAATTGTTCCCTTGAGGATAGACAAACTATATTTAGTGCCATTGTGTGCGTGGGTGAAATGGGGTTATTGGAGCGAGGACTTGTCATAAAACACGTGCGAGAAGTTAGCGACGTTGGCCCAAGTGCTGTTGCGAAAACTTTGTCTCACCAAACTCATGATGCGAACTTAAGTTGTGCGACAAAAGTTAGTGCTTGGTTCTATCATAGAATTAGGATTAGCAGTTTGATAGGTAAATATCAGGAGCTGAGAATTTAATTTAATGTATTGCCCTATTGTTTTATTGAATTTTATTTGTATGTATGTATGTATGTATGTATGTATGTACGTATGTATGATCCCCATACCCGCAGGCAACTTGGTCCTGGAACCTGGAACACATGTGAGCGCTAGGTGAACAATTCGATCATCTTTTACTCCGTAATCTGTACACCCACGTGCACAAGTTTTTTGCATGAATTTTAGTGCTACAATAACCGGCGCATAGAACAAAATGGTTTCCCTCTTACCTCCCCAAGCGCCAGAAATTTGCAGCGGGTGTAGGGACACTTTGCATAGACGCCCTTGTTCCCATCATGTCACTGAGGGTATGGAGCGACGAGAAATTAATAACCATGCCCCCTCAGTCGAACCTTCATTAGAGAAGCAGGCAATCCACAACTCACTGCGAACGACCAAGAGAACACCCTACCGCGTATTTAGTAAAATTGGCGTGGTCAGTCTTAAATGGTTTGTATGAATGTTAGAGTGAGTGAAAGTATATTTTGATATTTATACAGGAAAGATCTCACCAAATCGGAAAGCTTCAACTCCGGCATCATCGGTCTTGAATCTGATTTGAATCTTCTGGGACTTCAGCCTTGATTTGCTGGTCTACCGGAACCGGAACTAGTACATCACCAAACCAGCAAACAATTTCCTGGTTGCCAGTTAAATCTTGAGGGGCCTCGAACTCGAGCTGATGAATGCTAACGATCCCGGCTGATAATCTGGTACGATAATCTGGACGTTTGAACCCATGACAATATAGTGGTGCTGTTTATCTGCCGTTATTTTTCGCAATGGTCATTTCCTGTTCGTCATCCACGAAGATGGTTCACCGTTGGCCATACCGGCGAAATATCTAACTTTTTATTTTTTGAAACAAGAATTTTAAGGTTGAAAAATGACAGCACGAAAAATTTACGTCTGATCTCCCCCTATTGTTTGATTGAATTTGATTTTCTCTCTTAATATCTAGTCAAAATAGTTTCTGATAATATTAATAATTCAAAAAGAAGTTTTATTATTGAGTAAATAAGTAACAAAACAATCTCAAATCATCTTAACCTCGTTAACTTGATTCTTCATAGTTGTGCTTCACTCTATCAACAAATTTATCGTGCCAACACATTGTGCAAAGTTGGCAAGTGAGAGCAAATGAACAAAAAAAACTGAAAACTAAAATCTTGAAAAAAATCACCCTCCCTCAGCAGAAGACACGGAGCACCCCCCCAGGCGACTCCAGGAATGGAGTTTTGCTCAGAAAGCTGTTTGTGAGCTGGCTGCGGCAGCTTGCGAAAAACTAGCGGAATTAAATTTTAACTTCTTTCGGGCAAGTTTTTATTACTTCCTCTCGTTATTTTGCCGCGCTTTCTCTATACATGGGGGAACAAAGTTTTACCACCCCACAAACACAGACACACACACACACCCGAAAGCTCCAATCATGTTTGAATACTGGTGGAGCTGGGGAAAAAATACGAAATTCTACCGAAAACACCAACGTTTTCATTGCTCGACGTCTTTCCACGCTAGCGTTGGTGATTGTGGAAAAGTTCTTCTCTCTTGCCCTGCATGTTTGCAACAGCAACAGCACACATCCTACATGACTTTTCGCGCCCCATTCAACTCAGTTCTAGTGCAACTACATAGTTGTAGTTCGCTGGTTGAGACGCAAGGTTTGAAAGCTGTTTTAGTGAAACTAGTAATGATACTTTTGGATGAGTAATTGAATACAAAAATCTAGTTTTGAGATTGTTTAAGGAAATTTTGCAAGCATTTCGTAGAACATATGAATCAATGACAGTTCCCCACATTTCCGAAAAGACACTTAAAATTAAAATTAACCCGAAAATCTTTGTCCCGAATAATACATCAGTCATTTTAATTTTTATTGAGACATTTTTCAGTGAAAAACTAGAATAACCTAACCCTATTTTTTCCCTGAAAAAAGCGCAAGAGTTATTTTGATGTGAAAGTTTTTGATCTAAAAAAAATAATTTCTGTGATGGGCAAACATTGGCATTGTCACAATGTTTTTGAGGCCGAAATGGAAATTTCTCTCAAAAACTTTTTTCGTTTGCAAATTTGATTTTATCAGCTTGGGACCGAGGATCGTTAAATAACTAATATAAAACAACAAAAAAAAAAAAAAAAAAAAAAAACAGCTCCTTAAACTCCATACTTGGAGATCATGTAACTGACGAGTGTTACTTGGTCCAAGCGGGTCTTGCAGGTCTTGAACCTGCCGATGTACTCGGAGAAAATGCCCCACAGCTCAGCCGAACTGTATAGCACCTCCCCGGCTTCCTCCTTCGTGGCTCCACCGTCTCGGGAGCCACTGCTTCCTTGGCTTTTTCCTGCGGGGCGAGAGCGATCCTTCGATTTTCCGTCCGGAACTGCGCCCAGCAGCGGAGGAAACTCCGCCGGTGTAAACGCCGGAACTGCTGGACCTTGCTTCTCCGCCTTCCTTGCCAGCGGTTTCAGTTTCGACGCCTGCTGGCGCCTCCGGATGAAGTCCGCACGCTTGGGGCAGCTGCGGTCCGTGGCTTCGTGGGCTCCAGAGCAGTTGGCAAACCGCTTCGGCTCGGCTTCTTGGACTTTGCACTCGTCCGTCTTGTGGGGACCCCCACAGTTGTTGCACCTCCCCTTGAGGTGTCAGTTTCTGGTCCCATGGCCCAGCTGCAAACAGTTCCTGCACTGGGTCACGTTCGGCCGCTTGTTCCGGTAGGCCTCCCACCGGATGATAGTGCTTGCCACAACTTTCACTGCAGAGAGCTTTTTCAGATTGGTGTATCCCTTGGGGAAGACCACAATGTACGGAGTTTCATCCACGGTGGACTTTTGCTTCCGCTTGATGACATGCACCTCCAGCGCGTCCAGCTTGAGATCTCTCTTCAGTAGGTACTTGACCTCGTCCGGTTTCAGTTCATCAGGTAAACCACGAAGAACTACCCGATGATTTCGTTCGCTCCGCCGTTCGTGGGTGTAGAATTCCACTTTCTTCTTCTTGAGGAGCTCTTGCAACTTGTCAAAATCTTATACAGAGGAGCAGGTCACCTTGGTTCCAAATCGGGTTAGTTTGTAAATCGGGTTGAAACCAAATTTACAACTTTCCACTATTGCCACGAGCTTGTAAAAATCCGTGGTGCTCTTCACCACGTTGCTTTTGTTTACCTGCTGACTGTCCGGGTGGTGAAACCGCCGGGGCGTCTCCTCTTCCTGCTGGGCTGGCATTGTTGTTGTTTTCGTTTTCGCTAGCGGGCTGAACTTGTTGTTATTGAGCACATTCTGCTCCACTTTTCCTTCTCCGACGACAGCTCCGGTGATCTCAGGGGTCTTCTTCCGCTTCCGATTTCTGGGGATGAGTTGGAAATCATCCGTCTCGAAGGTCTCTTACATCTCTATCCGTCAAACAACTCGAGGCACGATGCCTTTTGCGCGCACGTCATACAAGTCTACTCTCTCGGAGCTGTCAGAGCCAAGTGATTTTACCTTTTTAAACTCATTAAAAAATGCCATATTGACCAAATTTTTCAAAAGATTCATAGCTCGTTAAAAAAAGTTCTCTTGCAGATGGCATTTTTGTGACACACATAAAAACATAAAAAAAATGTTTTTGAGTAATTAATAAAAGTGACAAAAAGTAAATTAAATTATCAGTAAAATATTTTTAACCCTGTATCTGTATGAGAAATATATGGTCGAACCGAAAACATAACATGACTTCTTTTGCCACAGAGAAGGTCACCCACAAAGTATTAGGCAAATTTAAACAATGCAAAAAATACAATTAATTAAGTGGCTTATTTCGTGGGAATTGCTTTTAGTTAAAGATAACAATGAACTTATAATTTCAAAAATCGCAATTTTTGCAATCTCACGTTTGAACCATGATACTGAATTATAAAAATATTTGAAAAATAATTGATTTTACTTGTTCTACATACCTTTAGAAAAATATTACTTATATTTTATTTTAACTATAAATATTGTTTTCAAAAAAAATTTTTTTTTTGGTATACGAAGCACTCGAAAAAATAGCGATATTTTGATAATTTTAATGCAAAAACAGAAACATTGAGTATTTCCCTTTCTCACTGAGGACTGGTATTAGAAACACTCAAAAACATAATTTCATAAATGAATATTGCACTTTAATCAGTGCTCAAAAGGTCATTGCTTCGGGAAATTCGCTGAAATTTTATATTTATATAAAAAATAATTAGAAACAACTAAACAATCTCAAAATGCATTATTTTTGCTTGGCCTATGATATAATATGAAATGTCAGGAATTCCAAGAATTTTTATTATTTTTCCCGGATATAATCTAATTTATAGTATTTTTTATAATTTATCTTGGTAATAGTTTTAGATGTATATTTTAATATCTTGCAAAAACAAAGTTTCGCGAATACTTTTTTATCTTAATATTGCAAACTGGACTCATTTAAATTTTGAAACCATGGCCATCATTTTTTTTATTGTTGTTGCCAACTTTGGTCAGAGTCGAAAGAAAAAAACTGCATAAAATATTTGATACATTGAAAAAATGTTTCAAAATCTTAAAATAAATTACAGATTCCAAAACATTTGAACTTTGAGTTTAATATGATTGTAAATATAAGAATATTTTTTTTTAATTTTTCATATTTTAAAAATACATACCCTTTTCCAACTATCTTGCGCACCCAAGTTTCGCGTTCCCCACACACACACACACACGTGGTGTGCGGGTGGGAAAAGTGTTGTGCGAAAGTCTGCTGACTGGTGCCAACAAAGAAGAGAACTTCCTCTACCTCGAAAAAAAAAACATGGGTAATTCTCCGCCAACTCACACAGCAGTTGCCCCGACCCCTCTTCGATTTGCGTGAAACTTTGTACTAAGGGGTAACTTTTGTCCCTGATCACGAAACCGAGGTCCGTTTTTTGATATCTCGTGACGGAGGGACCCCTTCCATTTTGAACATGTGAAAAAGAGGTGTTTTTCAATAATGTGCAGCCTGAAACGGTGATGAGATAGAAATTTGGTGTCAAAGGGACTTTTGTGTAAAATTAGACGCCCGATTTGATGGCGTACTCAGAATTCCGAATAAACGTATTTTTCATCGAAAAAAACACTAAAAAAGTTTTAAAAATTCTTCCATTTTCCGTTACTCGACTGCAAAAATTTTGGAACATGTCATTTTATGGGAAATTTAACGTACTTTTCGAATCTACATTGTCCCAAAGGGTCATTTTTCATTTAGAACAAAATTTTTCATTTTAAAATTTCGTGTTTTTCTAACTTTGCAGGGTTATTTTTAGAGTGTAACAATGTTCTACAAAGTTGTAGAGCAGACAATTACAAAATTTTGATATATTGACATAAGGGTTTGCTTATAAACATCACGAGTTATCGCGATTTTACGAAAAAAAGTTTTGAAAAAGTTACTTTTTGCGTTTCTCTTTGTTTCGTCGTCCGTGTCTGTCGCGGGTGACCATGAATGGCCATGATCGATGACGACCAACTTTTTCAAAACTTTTTTTCGTAAAATCGCGATAACTCGTGATGTTTATAAGCAAACCCCTTATGTCAATACATCAAAATTTTTGTAATTGTCTGCTCTACAACTTTGTAGAACATTGTTACACTCTAAAAAATAACCCTGCAAAGTTAGAAAAAACACGAAATTTTAAAATGAAAAATTTTGTTCTAAATGAAAAAATGACCCTTTTGGGACAATGTAGATTCGAAAAGTACGTTAAATTTCCCATAAAATGACATGTTCCAAAATTTTTTGCAGTCGAGTAACGGAAAATGGAAGAATTTTTAAAACTTTTTTAGTGTTTTTTTCGATGAAAAATACGTTTATTCGGAATTCTGAGTACGCCATCAAATCGGGCGTCTAATTTTACACAAAAGTCCCTTTGACACCAAATTTCTATCTCATCACCGTTTCAGGCTGCAAATTATTGAAAAACACCTCTTTTTCACATGTTCAAAATGGAAGGGTCGTACCGCCCCTCCGTCACGAGATATCAAAAAACGGACCTCGGTTTCGTGATCAGGGACAAAAGTTACCCCTTAGGACAAAGTTTCACGCAAATCGAAGAGGGGTCGGGGCAACTTTTCCCGATTTCGTGTGAGTTGGTAGAGAATTACCCACATGGAATCACCAGGAGCAGGAGTCGATGTCGACACGGCTGAGTAGAAAAGTACCGATTCTTCTCCGGGAGTGGAAATCAACTTACGATGTTTGCTCTTTTCGTGCTATTGTAAGCTAAATTTAATGTTGATTTTATTTTCTGTGAAATTTAACGCAGCCATTCAGAGTAAGTCGCGAGCAGAGAGGGCGAAAACTTTGACGCACGGGGAAAACTTGGACCCGGAATGGATATGTCCTTTGGGCGAACTTTTTGAGGGGGGTTTAATGTGGCGTCAGGGGCAGTTTTCCAGGTGCACAGGTGGGGGTAGTTTTTCTTATGTTTTTTTTCAGCCCGGTTAAGGTGTGATTTTTCACTGCCGCTATCTGCAGTAGAGCACACAGTGTGCACAGTGGTGGTGTGTTTTATTGAATGGGCAAAGTTCTCTACTGAATGGGGCTTTGCTTTTGTTTAAGCTTATTGGCTGCGGAATGCGGCTACTGGAAAAGTTTTGAGTTGGCCTTTGTAGATCAATGTATTTAACTGATCACTTTTGGTAATATTTCTGTTGATTTTATGATTGTTTAATTTTATACAAACTTTAAGTTGAAAATTTAGGAGGTGAGACATTTGATGGTGTAATATTTTATTTTGAGAAATTCAACACAAATGGTTTATGGAACTTAGTCTTCCAATGTCATCAAAACCTTTTTTTAATGAGAGAAAAACCTGTTTAAAATTGTGCAATCAATTGAAACACCCAAGTATCAATAAACCTTGATTGCTGCTGTCAAAGAATTTACCCGGATTGAAGGGTAGTTCAAAGTGACCAACAACCGTCAACCTTTGATCTCCGTGTGCACAAACACTCGCACGATTGTGTACCGACAGCAAAATACTGGAGCTGCTGCGTTTTCCTGTGAAGCGGAAAACTTTGTACACTCCAAAGATGGGAAAAGCGTTCCCCTGATGGCAGAGAAAACTTCCAAAGTGTCTAGGGTTGTGTCACAAGACATGAAAGAGGCAAGCATTCAGGTGATAGAGTGACCAAGAAATAAATTTGATATTATTTAATAAAAATACTCAATTTAAAAAACGAAATTGCATAGAAATAACGCTATGACTAATCGATTTTTGAAGCTTTTAAAAAAACGGATCACTCAACTATTTTGTCGTCAGCTCCTTGCTGTCAAAAGGCGAAGGATAGTCTGTTTGTTTAGTTTAGTTTTCAAACCCGTTCACTTTTATGTTTTGCAGCGTGTTTGTGAGTGTGCCGAGTTTGAGCGCGTTCTTTTGTTGAAGTTTTATGATCCTAACAAACAAAAAAAAAAAAAAAAAAACTGCTCAAGGGTCAGGCCACCAACCAGTGCACTGCTGGTGGTCACAGCACGTGAATTTGGGGACAAAACTAAGCTCGCAACATGCATGACAGGTTTGGTAATTGCGTTTTTTTTCTTGTGGAAAAAACTGGGTTTCGTTCCGATTTTTTTTAAAAGAAAACATAGAAACAAAGAATAGCTTAGAGGGATGGGTTCCCATGGCCAGATCGAGCTAAGAATATAGCCTGTACGCCTATAGTTATGGATCAATCTTTGGATTTAGGCAGTAGCATCGAGGTACCTAGAAATTAGTCTTTTATTGTACGCATAAGTGTTTTAGTGGAATAATTGATTTTTTTAAAGTAAAGTTAACAAATAAAGTGTTTAAAAACAAACTAAGCGTAGTACGTGGGTCTCGTGGCGCAGGGGTAGCGGCTTCGGCTGCCGATCCCGATGATGCTATGAGACGCGGGTTCGATTCCCGCCTTATCCACTGAGCTTCTATCGGATGGTGAAGTAAAACGTCGGTCCCGGTTTCTCCTGTCTCGTCAGAGGCGCTGGAGCAGAAATCCCACGTTAGAGGAAGGCCATGCCCCGGGGGGCGTAGTGCCAATAGTTTCGTTTCGTTTTAAGCGTAGTACACCAACGTCAGTTTGGAAATTTTCGTCAAAGATCAGATGTCTCAAACGAGAATATGCAACTAGAACAATTTTATAATTCGCTTCGAAATTCTAGTTTGGTCCATCTGTTCTTTGACGAAAATTTCCAAACTGACGTTGGTGAACTGCACGGAGAGAAAAGGGTTCCCAAAATCGTGAACAAGCGTTCATGAAAATGAAAACCACGAATAAAGTGTTCAAATGCCATGGTACGTTTTTCAAAATCGTACCATGGGAATTGAACACTTTGTTCTTGGTTCACATTTTCATGAACGCTTGTTCACGATTTTGGGAATTCTTTTTTCTCCATGTGTGCATAGTTTGTTTTAAAGACTTTAAATAATTAAAAAAAATAAAGCGTAAAAATATTTCTCTTAAAAAGTTACATTGTAACCAGATTACCTAATCTTAATAATAAACCTATCTAGAATTTGTAAAAATTCTACACTGCAGCCTCCCTGAAATATGCAAATTACACAACACGACATTATGGACTGACGAATGTTATGCCACCGCCGTGTGCAGAATGCGAGGATGAGCTCAACGTCGACGGCTTGCCCGATTCCCACGCGGAAAGCAATCATGTCTGATATTAGATTCATAACACAAGTAGATTGATTTTTTTCGCTTTCCTCCAGGCTGTGATTATGTTGCGTTCCCCCCACTCCTCCCCCCCCCCCTTGTGCAAAATTGTGACTAAGGTTGGCGGGGATGATTCGTCAAGAGGAAGGAATCCCTGGCTGCGCACTCCTGGTGGGGTCGGGCCGTGAAATATTATTCGTACATGATCCGGAAAAGTGTAGGGACCTCTACTCGTTCTAGCGAAGCGAGGCTCGCTGCCAGCGCGGGATGAAATATGAATTTTCGAGGGTTCAACGACGCAAGTTCAGGTCGAGTTGCTGCAACCGGTGCGTGGTGGGAGTTTGGACAGGACAAGTCTAAATGTTTTATCTCTCGAACTTGCTAGGTATATCTGGAAAGCGACTTGCAAAACTTTTGAATACATTTCAAAACATCTCAGTTTTTTAATAAATTTAAATGGGTTAAATTTTAACTTGAAACACCGACTTCATAATCAAAAATGACGATTTGTTATATGAATACTCGGTTTAACCAGATTTCTCCAAAATGTGGTCAAAGTGGTGAGACATCGCGGCATCCGTTTTTTAAAACTGCTTACTTGAAATAGTTATATTTCGGCATATACAACCAAATGTCTCCAAATTTATTTGTTATTAGTTTAAAATGCCATACCTTCAATTGACATTTTTGCTTATTTACATTATTATAAACCCTTTAAATAGTTGTAACTTAGTGTTAGGGTTGCCAACTCTTCCAACTTTTCGACTAGATAGATCGGATGATTGAATTGAACATTGTTTTGTATACTAGTAAGGGTGATCCGACCTGAAAAAAGTACACAAATATCACTCAAGATTCCATAACATGCTATAGCAGATAGCATAGCATAGCATAGCATAACGGGTCTGCACCACGCTGTAGGGGGTGCCACAATGGTCAATTCAATATTCTTAGACAATTTGATTGCTGCCCGGTACAACCAAGAATATCTAAGAACGTAAATTTCCACACTGTGCTCCAAGGCTACGCCCATACAGTCCCGTGGGGATTTGGGAGGGGATGTTTTTGTTGTTCACTAGTGGCAATGGCTATAGCAGATAATAATAAAAAAAACTGCAGGAGTTTTCTGATGATTCCATACGACCCATGGTAATACACTCAACCTTCGGTGGCTGATCACTTTTTCATTTGACACTTTTTTAGTTTGTAAGTTCGGTTAGTCAAAGTCAAACTAAACGAACTGTAACTTTTTACACGGCGACCGCGCACACTATCAAAACAAACGTTTGGTAGTGTGTTTGTGATCTCCGTGTAAAAGGGGTGTCAAACTAAATAGTGATCCCGTTTGTTTGACAACAGTTGGTGTCATCCATCGGGGTTAGAGTGTATTACATCTCAGAACAAGTATATCTTTTTTGTCAGAAAAATGTGTTATTCTACCTCTTAATGTGTGTAAATTTACCACTTTTTCTTTGTAATGTTATTTAAGTTTAAATTAAAATTAATTTCATCAAAAAAGAGATAATATGGAAACGGAATCGACGTAACAACATGCGGTTTAGTCAACGGATCCGCCTCCCGGGTCTCCTAAGTGTGAAGGTATGGCGCGGGGAGAGGGCACCGAATACCTACACAGAAAAAAATAATGTAAATTTGGAAGCTTTAATTTTGGAAGGTTGAATATTACTTCTTTTATGATGTAATTTTACCTCAATTTAGACTGAAAAAGTGACATTACACCAGAAAAGTGGTAAAATTACACATTTCCAGAGGTAAAATTACACCTTTTTTCTGACTTAAAAGATGTACCCCTTCCCAGATGTAATATTACCATGATTTTTTTTTCTGTGTATATTAACACTTTTTTGCGTCTGGCTCGGGATTCAAACCGGTGATCTCTTGATTGTGAGTCCAGTGCGCGATCCGATTGATCCACACAGACAGACAATATTAAACCCTCTAATTTCACACCTTCAAAATTTACACAATTTTTTGCTGTGTAACTAAACGGCAAAATATCACACTTTGTCGCGAAAACATAACATGTATCCTTATAGGCAGGACCAATTTGCTTTGCTTTTTTCTCAGCTTCCGGTTTTTACAAAAAAATATTAGTATCGTGGAATTTTTGATCAAAAACTTACACACATTCCCCCAATGAAACGGTTAACGGAAGATCCTGCGAAATGGCTACAGCAGATTCCGAATGTGTGTCGCGAGGAAAATTCTGACGCAGTCGTCGCCGCGCGATGATAAATATCTATAATTTTATTCCCTCCCACGAGGGCAAGAGGTGGGGTTGAGACAGCAGCAACACATCTTTCGCGATAATCGTCTTGAATCTGGAAAATGTGTGTTCGATCTAACTCGCAAATATTTGCATAAAATATTCAAAGCATCTTTCCGATTTAACCGCCACCACCCGCCAGGTTGATCTGGTTTTACTTCGGGAGGGGAGGGTGAGTATTGATCAACGATGACGAAGCTCCACCTGCTGCAGCAGCGGATGTGGAAGGGATTAGCAACGATGGCAAATATTGGCACATTGGCGCTCGATGAGGATGCCGTACGTGCGTTCTGCCACAGTAACTGCCACGCCACACGTGTAGGAATCTAGACTACCGCTAATGTGGCAATGTGTGTCAATCGACTTTGGTACAAATTGGACAGGTTGGCAGGAAGACCGCTCCCGTCTCTGCCCGTCATCTCTCTGAGCGTGTCCCATATGCTAATTTAATAATCAGATATATCGCGTCAATTTTTTCTTTAGCGATGATTTTATGTTAAACCGAGCGAAGCCAATTGATTTGATTTGTCATGCGGAAATCCAATCTGCCTGATTAAAGTTATCGAAACCAGCAAAAGAGAATGGGGGGAGGAACTGGGGGTAGGGGAAAGAATGTGAGAGTTTATGATGCAACAGATTTAATTGGATTGCATCATGTAAATATTAATTCCTATTAGTGCAGTGAGTACAAACGAACCCACTCAAATATGTAAAGATGAAAGTTCATGTTATTGTTATTTTAATTAGTCAGATCAGCTTTAAAATTGCACGATCCCGATTTGTTTATGTTAACATTTCTATTGAATTATGGTTGTTTTTAATGTAAATATTAGCTTAAGCAATGAAAATACCAACAATTTTTATTCGCATTCTGAATAAATGGGGAAGCACATACTAGACAGACACAAAAACTGTCGAATGGCCTATATGTAAAGTTGGTGTTAAGAATTAGTTCAAATTAGTTTTAGATGGAAGAAATAGTAATACTTGGTTCATTCTCACAATAACAAAACAATGTCTTATCTACACTTTTGCAGATTGTTCCAAATGAGAAGATGACCCTTCCGGGTTATTGAAGGTTCTAGAAGTACATTAAATTACCCATAAAATTATATGTCCCAATCAATTTGACTGTTGAGTTACGAAAAATGGAAGAGATTTTAAAACCTTTTTGAATTTTTTCGATGGATTCCAATATTAAATTTTTTTTTAAATTATTGATATGTTTATTGAACTTTCTTATAATAATTACATTTCTTTTACATGTCAAGTGGTATGTCATAATGCACTTCATTTGTTCACATTTAATTTTTTACTTCCAATTATTTTACACTTTTGCAATGAATTGAATACATTTGGATAAAAAAGACAGAAAAAAAACTTAAAACTATAAAAAACTAAATTCATTGAAATATTCAAAATCATTACAACGAGTAATCTACGAATTTTATTTTAAAATGAACCCTCCAAGTGCTCTTACTTGTTTCTCGCGAGTTTTGCAGTCAAGCAGTGTTGTTTTCATATAAAAAAAAATGGTTCAGAAGTTATTGTGGAGAGCGACGATTTGGTTGGTGCCTCGTCGTCGCTTGCTGTCAATTTTTTACAAACTCTGCACGTTTTGGGCAGCTTCGTTTCTTGGTCGAATGGTCGCCACCGCAACTGAAGCATTTAACTTCAATGTTCTCGTTGATTGTGTTGCAAGCTTGAGCTTTGTGTTCACCTCCGCATGTTGCACAACGGCTCTTGATGAAACAGTTCCTTCCACGATCACGTTCAACTTCTTTCATCACACTCACATCCATGTCGTTCATGCTACGGAGGACTGGTTTCATGGTTTGTTTACCTGGATTATTTCTGTTTGGTAGCAGAATTTTGAGTCCATCAGCGCACAACCGAATGAAAGTTCGTAAAGTACCGATCCTGCTGACGAGGACCGTCTTTTTTCTTGTCGTTAGGCATTTGTCTGAAACAGTGTTTAAGCTCGACTCTGGCTTCTCCAAATAAGTTAAATACCGGTGGGACTGTGACTCCATAACCCCAGCTTTAATTGATTTTTCGATGGTAATTGACGATCAATTTAATTTTCAAACGTTATTCAGCCCATTTTTACAAGCTAAATTAAAATAATATTCAACCATGGTTGCATGGCTAGGGCAAATCAAAACACAACGACTCCATGAATGCACGCTCTGATTAGACCAAATGTCGGATCAATACATGATTCATGCGGATGTGCTCCACTCGTTTCTGATGACCCTTTGGTAGGCCGATGGATAGTGTGCACGCGGTAACAAGCCGCGCTCGCCAGGTAGAATTATGAAAACATCCGCGGAAACACGGCTATAAATTAATGAATGGATGAATAAATAGACAGCCAACATGACTGCATACCACCATCACCCTGCTGATGTCGGTGGAGCATTGATTATTTCCACGTGTGATCGGGAAGAGGGTGGGGGTTGGTGGACACTGCTGGCTGGCTCTCGGGCTGTGTGCTGATGTGGCTTCAATGAGCTTTGTGGTTTATTTGTGTAACGCTAGCGCTCGAACACAAAGCCGCACCCCATTAATGAGTGCCACGCCGGCTGTCGGAAAATGGGAATCGAATGAAGTTTTATTAGTCGGGTACATATTGATTATTCATTTATCATGGGTGTTGTACTGTGGGGTGACAGCTCCGAAACGAGCCGTCGATTATAACTGGATATACATCATATCGGATTAGCGTTTTGATTTTGTTTTAGGTAAATTAGGCCTGATTTGTTTTCTTTTAATCTCTTTTTGGACACAACTTATGCTTTTTCGTTACGTCAAACTGCTTGTTGAATGCAGTTTTTCTTTTAAATTTTGAAAAATAATATCCTGCTCTTTATTTGACCGTATCAGTAAAAATTTTAGGTTAGGTTTGGCTTTCGGTCTGTTTGTGGAATCAAAACACTTATATGTTTTCTTTTCATGTTTACTACTAAAAAACACATATTTCATTCAATTATTTTATAATATTTTCAGTCTAAAAAACCAGTCATTGCTGAATTTTCCAAAGCCGTCGCGAGCCTCTAACAGAAGAATTTGAATAATTTGAAAGCATATAATTCAAGCTTTAAACATATTCCATGTCAGTTTTAAAGTTGTTTTAATTTTTTCCAGCAAAATCATTTTTTAAATACTTTTGTACATGTACACATCAAGATACACATTGAATGAATAATATATCCTACAAGACAATACAATTGCTTAGCTTTCCTTATTACTATCTATATTTTGATTTCTTTTCCATCTTTTCATCAGTGAAAGAGAATCACTTTTCTTCTACTGAAATGAATATTCATGTTTGCTATTGTTATTCTTGCATATTTTTGTTCCCTTCTCACCGCAACTCGTTGCTCAGCTTTGTGTGTGAGTGTGTGTTACTTTCTTCACTTCAAAACCAGCGACCATTATCATTAGCAAAAGTGGTCCATTTCTTTTTTCACTCTCTTTTTTTTTCTCTCCAACTGTGGCCAGTCGGTCCCTTTCCGGTTCTGCTATCTGTGCTTCAACCCTTTCCCCACCCACCTGCTCCCTCCGGTGTCCTTTTCCGCCCTCCGTCAGCCTTGTGTTGCAATTTATTACAGCCCAGTAAACCCTATCACAACTGTCATGTGCTGCCGCTCATTTTTATCGTCCACCAGCGATGATAAATTCCGTGGGCCCAGACGACGACTGGCAACAGTGCTGGCGGATGCTTCTTCTGCGGTAGAACTCCGAGGTTTGCCCCAGGACGACTCTTGGACGGGACGCAGGACAGTGCCATTTCGGTCTATTTCTACTCCTTTTTTTTGCTGGTCTGTCCATTCCCGGCGAGCTTTCAACCCATTTGGATCCGATAAATTGAATGAAACGACCCATCAGTTTAGTTGTTTGGGAATGATGGCCACTGACCCAATCTCTGGGAGACAGCTGTATCGAGCGGGAGGTGAAATGGGATGACAGCAGCGGAGGCCGGTTTCAAAAATTTTGATTGCCACTGCTGATTTGGTCAATTAAGAACCCGACTCCTTTTTTTGGCGGAGGTGGTTCTGCTGCCGCTGCCACGTGGCGGTTCGATGGCCCAGGGGCCGAGGACCTCAGCTGGAAGGAGTAACGACTATTGACTTAGGTCTTGATTGATGTCGTCAATTTTGGGCACAGCATGATGTCTGGTTGTGATCGGCAGCGAACATTTGGCGATAGTTCGATGACATTTGTATTGACAGATGTTGACTGTTGAGTAATCATTTGAGCATCTGATTTAAAGATCGTTTATTTTTTAAGTGAAAGGAATCAATAGTTTAGTTTAATAGAATTATTTTTATAATAAAATACAGTTGTCAATTTTTTGAAGGAATTCTCTGATCGGTTAAGTGTCTGCGGCAAAGTTGTAAGTAATGATGAGGACTAGCAAGATTAAAGGGTTCGCGAATTTCTTAATTGTATTTTTTTTCACAAAAGTCACATTCTCAAAATTTGTATTTTTTTATCAATAATGTTTTTTATTTGATTGAGGTGACAAAAACCGCAACTCGGGCAAAAAAGACAAAAAAGAGATTTTTTTTATTTATAGGAAATTTACTCCTGGTGTTTGATTGCCTTAGAAGAATACATTGAAAATTTAATCTCCGGTTGCTGATATACAGCATAGAAAGAAATACACTTGAGATGTAAGTTTCTTCCGAACAGCCCCCTATTTTTTAATGCCAGTATATCTGCAACTAAGGTTGGTACAAATTTTAATAAAACATTTTGTCGGTCGGTCGGAAAAATCAGAGGGCAAAATTTTTTTTCAAAAAACTTCTAAATATCAATTAAAAATGATGTTCAATTAGCTGAAATCATTTGAAAAAGCATTCCCCAGTGTAAAGAGTCATTTTTAGCATGTTAATGAATATTCAAGAATAAAATTCTGTTTTTGAAAATTTTTTATGTAAAATGTTTTTTTTTTCGTCAAATTAAACATTTTTTGAAAACTTTTTTTTGCAATACAACTGAACTTATGTAAAATGCATATTAATACACTTTTTTATCCATTTTTTTTAATATTTATATTTTTGCCCCTCCCCCTTGACCCCGCAACAAAAACTCTGAAAAATATTTGCATCAGCCTAATAGTCCAATTTTAAATGTTGATAATAAACATTTGAAATGATCTTTTGGAAATAAAATATTGCGAATTTTGAAATTGTGATTTACATTTCAAATGTGAGAAATATCGAATATTTTTCACTTGAGATTAGCAATTCTCCCAATTTTTGAAATAGAATGTTTTAAGGGATACAATCATAACTATTTTGTGAAATATCAGTTACTGTATTATCTTTGAAAATGGTGAACTTTATCATAAAATGTTTGAAATACTTTTGCTAACTTGATTTTACGTAAAAAATTGAAGCCAAAAAATGTTTTTGAATAAAATAGTTTTTCAAAAAGTACGGTTTTTAGTCTCCTAAAATATATCAAAAAATAAAAAAAATACGGATTATTGGAAATTATTTTTTTGTATAATCATATCTCATGGAAAAAACCTTTGAATTACTGAAAATAAAAAAAAAGTTTTCGAGTAAAACCATGAATTGACTTTTTTCGTTCTATAATGATACCCCCGCGCTCGACACAGAGAGCTCACTGTAACATATATTTTTTTTTAGTCAAATGAACAAAAAGTACCAAACCAACTAAAAATTCGTTTTAAATAGGGGTAATTCTCTACCAACTCACACGAAATCGGGAAAAGTTGCCCCGAACCCTCTTCGATTTGCGTGAAACTTTGTCCTAAGGGGTAAATTTTGTCCCTGATCACGAATCTGAGGTCCTTTTTTATATCTCGTGAAGGACGGTACGACCCCTTCCAGTTTTGAACATGCGAAAAAAATGTGTTTTTCAATGTGTTTCGTTACTCGACTGTAAACAAATTTGGTACATGTCATTTTAAGGGAAATTTAATGTACTTTTTGAATCTACATTGACTCAGAAGGGTAATTTATTCATTTAAAACAAAAAAAAAATCATTTTAAAATTTCGTGTTTTTTTAACTTTGCAGGGTTTTTTAGAGTGTAACAATGTTCTACAAAGTTGTAGAGCAGACAATTACAAAAATTTTGAGATATGAACATAAGGGATTTGCTTATAAACATCACGAGTTATCGCGATTTTACGAAAAAAAGTTTTGAAAAAGTTTTTTTTTGCGTTTCTCTTTGTTTCGCCGTCCGTTCTGTCACGGGTGAACGGCCATGATCGACAACCAACTTTTTCAAAAAAAAAATCTGTAAAATCGCGATAACTCTTGATGATTATAAGCAAACCCCTTATGTTTTTATAGCAAAATTTTTGTAATTGTCTGCTCTACAACTTTGTAGAACATTATTACACTCTAAAAAATAATCCTGCAAAGTTAGAAAAAAAAAACACAAAATTTTAAAATGAAAAATTCGAAAAGTACATTAAATTTCCCTTAAAATGACATGTTCCAATTTTTTTACAGTCGAGTAACGGAAAATGGGAGAATTTTTAAAACTGTTTTAGAGTTTTTTTTGATGAAAAATACGTTTTTTTTGGGATTCTGAGTACGCCATCAAATCGGTCGTTCATTTTAACATAAAAGTCCTTTTGACAGCAAATTTCTATCTCATCACCGTTTCTGACTGCAAATTATTGAAAAACACCTCTGTTTTTGCATGTTCAAAAATGAAAGGGGTCGTACCGCCCCTCCGGGGTCCGGGCAACTGCTGTGTGAGTTAGCGGAGAATTGTTCATAGATTTTTTTCAAGAAATCACAAATTTTTGTTGCGCTAAACAAATTTTGCATCACTAATATAACTTAATTTGAAATTGGAAAATGTTTAAATATATTTTTTATTCTCTTACAACAACAATTTTTACCAAACAAATAAGTTGCGAATACATACCGTTTACCAAAACCTCAGTGAATTGCTCATATCTCATAATAAATAAATAAATATCTTAAATATGTCTCAGTTACATTAAATAAATTTTTTATTGAAATATGAGCCACGTGATGTTCAACATATAGCACTCATCCAGCGGAGAAGCGAGTAAATATTTGCTTAATTTGCCACCAGTGAATGTTATTTGAAGGGATACCCGATCAGATTATACCGTCGAATCAAATGGCCCCGGCAAGCGTCAATTCCACGAATCAACCCCGTATGAACCTACCGCGCTGCCACCACGTGCGGCCGATCCGATGTTTGCGCTGGTTCTCGATTGCCGGGGTGTTGATCCAGAGTTGCCAGAATTTTGCCGCGTTTTGCTTGTTTTTTTTTTTCAAGTTTATATTTATTCAAATTTCTTTTTCATGTACATTCATTCAGTTAAAATATTATTGAGTGTCCAATCACAAACGATGACTTTTCACCTCAATTTTAAATACTTGCAACTTTCATTTATTCATGAAATATTGTAGCTTTCGCTATTCAGTGATTTCAAATGTAGGAGGTCCTACATGTACAAAAGGGAAAAGGGATACCTTAAAACTAACTTATAAACTATATAAAGAGCGGATCAATGCAGCTGAAGACTGCAATGATTTTTGTCGAAATGCATCAATTATCTTATTGGACATAACATCCAAAGTGTCAACTTCGGCTAATTGATGAAGTTCACTGGTGCTGAACCAGGAGGAAGTTTCAGAATCATTTTCAGAATTTTGTTCTGAATCCTCTGAAGTTTTTCTTCCTGGTTAAGCAACAGCTTGTCCAGATCGGCACAGCATAAAGCATGGCAGGTCTGAAAATTTGTTTATAAATTAATAGTTTATTCTTGAGACAAAGTCTAGAATTCCTGTTTATAAGTGGATACAAACATTTAATATATTTGTTACATTTAACCTGGATACTTTCAATGTGATTCTTGTAAGTAAGGTTTTTGTCAAAAGCAAGTCCAAGATATTTCACTTGATCCTCCCACTTAAAATTTACCTCATTCATCTTTATAATGTGATGACTTTTTGGTTTAAGAAAATCAGCCCTTGGTTTGGGAGGGAAAATAATAAGTTGAGTTTTTGCAGCATTTGGAGTAATTTTCCATTCTTTCAAATAAGAATTGAAAATATCCAAGCTTTTTTGTAATCTTCTTGTAATGACACGAAGGCTTCTGCCTTTGGCGGAGATGCTTGTGTCATCAGCAAAAAGTGTTTTCTGACATCCTGGGGGCAAATCAGGCAAGTCAGAAGTAAAAATATTGTATAAAATTGGACCCAAAATGCTTCCTTGAGGGACGCCAGCACGTACAGGTAGTTGATCAGATTTGCTATTCTGATAACATACCTGCAGAGTACGATCCGTCAAATAATTTTGAATAATTTTCACGATATAAATCGGAAAATTAAACCTTTTCAATTTCGCAATCAAACCTTTATGCCAAACACTGTCAAATGCTTTTTCTATGTCTAGAAGAGCAGCGCCAGTAGAATAGCCCTCAGATTTGTTGCTTCGAATTAAATTTGAAACTCTCAACAACTGATGAGTAGTTGAATGCCCAAGGCGAAATCCAAACTGCTCATCAGCGAAAATTGAATTTTCATTAATGTGCGTCATCATTCTATTAAGAATTATTCTTTCGAATAATTTACTAATAGATGAAAGCAAACTAATGGGCCGATAGCTTGAGGCTTCAGCAGGATTTTTATCCGGTTTCAAAATCGGAATTACTTTGGCATTTTTCCAACTACTGGGAAAATATGCCAAATCAAAACATTTGTTGAAAATTTTGACCAAGCTACTTAAAGTTGCTTCTGGTAATTTTTTAATTAAAATATAAAAATTGCCATCCTCACCAGGGGCTTTCATATTTTTAAATTTTTTGATAATAGATTTTATTTCATTCAGATCCGTATTAAAAACTTCATCTGATGAAAATTCTTGTTCAACAATATTCTGAAATTCTATTGAAATTTGATTTTCAATAGGACTCAAAACATTCAACTTGAAATTATGAGCACTCTCAAACTGCTGAGCAAGTTTTTGAGCTTTTTCCCCATTAGTTAATAAAATATTATCACCATCTTTTAAAGAAGGGATGGGTTTTTGAGGTTTCTTAAGAACCTTTGTAAGTTTTCAAAAAGGTTTGGAATAAGGTTTAATTTGTTCGACATCTCTTGCGAACTTTTCATTTCGCAGGAGAGTGAATCTGTGGTCAATAACCTTTTGCAAATCTTTTTGAATTCGCTTCAGTGCAGGATCACGAGAACTTTGATACTGTCTTCGGCGAACATTTTTCAGACGAATCAGAAGCTGAAGATCGTCATCAATAATGGGAGAATCAAATTTGACTTGGACTTTAGGAATAGCAATATTCCTAGCATCCAAAATTGCATTAGTTAAAGATTCCAAGGCTGAATCAATATCAGCTTTGGTTTCTAAAACAAAATCATGATTTAAATTATTCTCAATATGATGCTGATACCTGTCCCAATTAGCTTTGTGGTAATTAAACACAGAACTATTGGGTCTGGTAACTGCTTCATGAGAAAGTGAAAAAGTTACTGGAAGATGATCAGAATCAAAATCAGCATGAGTCACTAAAGGACCACAATACTGACTTTGATTTGTCAACACCAAATCAATTGTTGATGGATTTCTAACAGAAGAAAAGCAAGTTGGCCCATTCGGGTATAAAACTGAATAAAGACCAGAAGTGCAATCTCTGAACAGAATTTTACCATTGGAATTTACTTTTGAATTATTCCAACATTGGTGTTTGGCATTAAAATCACCGATGATCAAAAATCGAGATCTACACAGAAAAAAATATGTGAATTTACTCGACACGGAAAAAATTAATCACATGTGAACTCAGTTCATGTAAACTTGAGATTCGACGTAAACGGTTGAATCACACGTAAAATCTTGTTTTTACGTATAATTTGTTGCAAATTTACATCAAATTGCATTTAAATTTAAAGGTTTAATGACGTGCAAAAGTGTTACATCATAAATGATGTAACATTCAGAAATATTTTTTTGTGTGTATGCCGAGTAAGTTTATTCAAATCTCCTTTGAAATAATTTTTATTTTCCCCAGTGCATTGGAATGGCAAATATGCAGCTGCAATCATAATTTTCCCAAAAGAAGTTTCAAGTTCAATGCCCAAACTTTCAATAACTTTTAACTTAAAGTCACGTAACGTGCTATAAGTCATACTACGGTGGATAACTATTGCAACTCCACCGCCATTTCGATTCATTCGGTTATTAGTTATAACTTTATAATCTGGATCACTTTTCAAATAAGTGCCAGTTTTTAAAAATGTTTCGGTTATAACAGCAACATGCACGTTATGAACTCGTAAAAAGTTGAAAAATTCATTTTCTTTCGCTTTTAAAGAGCGAGCATTAAAATTCATAATATTGATGGAATTACTTAGATCCATGATTAAACTTCAGGGTAAGAACAACATCATTCGCAAATTTCAATCCAATCTGGATTGCTTCCATCATGGATGTAGCATTACTCATTGTTTGAATCAAACCAAACAGTGAGTTTTGCAAAAAAGTCATTTTTCAAACGTAACATCGCCGAGATCAGAAGATCCCAAAGCGTTGCCAGCAGAAAAATTTCAAATGAGATTTGAGGTACCTGCCCAATTTCAGAAAGATTGGTAGAGGATTTAAAATTCGTGGATGAACCCGAACCCGAAACGACGTTAGCATAAGAAATGCCATTGTTGTTACCTAACTTTTCCACGGTAGGGGTATTTCTAGCATTGTTCGAGTGAGACAGCACGAACGTTTGATTTAAAGATGCAGGTACAACCTGACTTTGAGAAAATTTCGGTTTGGATTTCGGCTGATGTTTAGCACGAGAATCCAAAACCTTTTTCTGATGGGGCAATCCCAGAAATTTGATTTGTGATTTCCACCACAATTTGCACATTTAAATTGGGTGACTTCTTTCACGGGACAATTGTCCTTGTCGTGAGAAGAATCCCCGCAAACCATGCATTTTGGAACCATGGCGCAATGATCAGTACCGTGACCGAATGCCTGGCAACGCCGGCACTGGGTCAGATTCTGGCCATTACCGCCATGTTTCTTAAAATGCTCCCACTTTACCCATACATGGAACAAAAACTGAACTTTGTCCAAAAGTTTCAAATTGTTGATTTCATTTCTGTTGAAATGAATAAGATAAAATTGTGAAGTCAAACCAAAGCGAGAAATATTCCCGTTTGATTTTTTCTTCATCGGTATTACTTGGGATGGGGCAAAGCCAAGCAACACCTTAAGTTCGTTTTTGATCTCATCCACCGACAAGTCGTTGGAGAGACCTTTCAAGACCGCCTTGAATGGACGAGCATTCTTGGTCTCATACGTGTAGAAATTGTGTTTGTGGTTTTTCAAATAACCAACAAAAGTTTGGTGATCTTGTAAAGATTCCGTCAACAAGCGACATTCTCCTCTTCGACCAAGCTGGAACGAAACTTTCAAATTGCAAGTTTCCTTGCAATTCTTCAGTTGCGTTCGAAAGCTGGCCAAATCGGAGACGGAAGTCACTACAATTGGCGGAGCCTTTACTCGTTTCTCGACGGCAGAAGGCTCAGTACGAGGAGAAGGTTCCTTGTCTTCAGTTTCGGATAAAACACCGAAACTGTTTGTCAATGGAATTGGAGGATTGACCTCACATTCAGAATCAGAATCAGACCTCAGAAGAGGCTGTTTTCTTTTTCTGTTTCCGTTAGCCGGTTTAGCGTTCAAACGCTTCACCGATGTAACGACCAAATCTTCAGAAGATTTGCGTTTACCTTTGTTTTGACGCATTTTGCAAGCAAAGTTCTCTTAAAAGATGGCTTCGTTTGTAAAATACAACAAAATTTCAGGTGGTGTTAGTCTTGAAAAGACTGTTTAGAATTTTGGAAAATAACTCAGGTAGTCTTTAAAAAGACTGTGAATTTTGTTTTGAAATAACTCTGAGCTTAGGTAGTAAAAAATACCGCAGCTCTAGTGTCCGTTCACCACGAAGGTTCGCAAGACACTGCGTTTGGCTTGTTTATTGGCCGCTTCGCTCTGCGTGGGTACACACTTTGGTACGTGTTGGATGTTGTTTTCATACAGGAATCGAGCGTTTTTTTTTCATCATCATTCTCGATACACAAACAGATCGGATATTCAGCACATTCGGGATGAACGGTATGTATGATTGATTGTTTGATTTCTTTTCGGCTCATCAGGATTGATTGGCCAACTTAACTATCACTTTGTTTGGGATTTTGGCGAAAAAATAATCATCGAAATTATTTGTGTCTATAGGTATGGAGAGGGTTTTCTGCATCGTGCTAAGATAGATAGGTTTGTGTTTGTGAAAATTTGGTCCAATTAATCAAGCGTTAATTTACGGTTCAATGAAGTCGATTGAGGGGTTAATTCTTCGTGTTTATTCATTGGATGGTTTTATTTGATTGATGATCCACATATCGGTTCGATTTTGTTTGCATTAAGGAGGATAACATAAATAATTCAATTTTTTGCTGTAACTGTCGAGTTTATTTGTTGCTCAAACTCAATCCATTATAAATCGCAAATTCTTGCTGGTTATCACCAACACTCACGATTCTGCTACAGCACAACCTTCATGTTGAATTGCAATCAGGAGAGCAATCCGCTGCTGCCAACAATGGAATATCTCGGTGAAACATCCGGAATATCTCCGGCCCTCGGCCCCTCTTATGCTCTGACCGTCATCGTTCCCCGTCATATAGGTGAGGAAAATAAAACATCTCGTCCTCCTACGCCCGAGATCATCAGCAGATCGAGCTGCTGCTGGCACAATTTCCCATCGTGTAATGTTATTTGCCATGATACTTAATAACGACATTTTTCTTCGAGATTCAATTATCTGATGAAATTAAATAATAAGCGGACATGACGGAGAAAGAATCCCTGCCGGCGGCAGCAGCAGCAGGGTAGATCCTGCCTCGCTTCCTTTCCTGTTCTGATTTCCGGGAGAGTCCCGCCGTCGAAGCCAGGGATTGCATTTCGTCGAAAGTATAGTTTCCTCGTGAGCGCAATCTGAAACTAATGCCTTCGAGGATGATTTCCTTCACTTTATTTTTTAGCTTTTTTTTTCTGCGCTTCCACTGTCGTCGTCAGTCAGCGATTCCAGACTCCGAAGATGAGAAACGGATGTTCATTTAGTGTTCCGTGTACACTGCTGGTAGGGTGGTTCAAACTGTGTCATACATGGCTTAAAGTTAAAGTAAGTTATGTTTGTTTATTATGCTCTATTGTTTACACATTTCGATTTCGCTGATATGTTTCAAATAACTTTTACCAACAGTACTTAGTCCAACTGACTTTCTACAGAAACTTGTTTTCATAAAGCTCTGCGCTGGTTGGAGACGTTCTAACAGCAAATCGCCCTAGCTTACTAGCATCCGTAACATTCCACTGAGTCTGAAGTGTTTTCAGCATCTTACATCATATTGAATCAAGATCGAAGATTAACTTCAGGGTGAAGCATCTGAGCTGTTTTTCCTTGTATTCACTGCAGCAGTTTTTGCTTGGTTTGTACACAATAGTACCTGGAAGCCCATTATTGGGTGTTGTTGGAGATATTTATGATTGTAAGTATTTAACGATGTATGAAAAAATACATTCCGTCATCTAGGATGAACCAAATTCAGTACAAATTTTTACATTTTTCTTGAAAAAAGCATTTAAAAAAATCATTTCTACAAAGCAGTTTTGTTACTCAACTCAAAGTGTTATAATGTGGCAAAGGGGCGCGTCATTTCCACTCGAAAAGTAATAAATTTTAGCCGTTCAAGTGTGTCATCTGTCAACGAAAGTGACGAACTGCGACGAAGTAAGGTGGGGTTACGGCTAGAGAGAGAAAAATGAGACATAATCTCACACACATGTTCACGGGCACACACGCCGTCGGAGTTTGAGGCGTAAATTTGAAATCTTGAAACTGTCAACTGTCTGCTGTCAAGCTTTAAAGATGAGAAGTTCTCTAAGAAATCGGTCTTTTTTCTTAAATTTTATTTTTTGTATTTTTTAATCCAACTGAAACTTTTTTGGTGCCTTCGGTATACCCAAAGAAGCCATTTTGCATCATTAGTTTGTCCATATAATTATCCATACAAATTTGGCAGCTGGCCTTTCAAAAATGATGCATGAAAATTCAAAAATCTGTATCTTTTGAAGGAATTTTTTGATCGATTTGGTGTCTTCGGCAAAGTTGTAGGTATGGATATGGACTACACTGAAAAAAAAATGATACACGGTAAATTTTTTTTTGATGATTTTTAATTCAACTTTTTGTCACTAAAACTTGATTTGCAAAAAAAAACTATATTTTATTTTTTTCTATTTTTTGATATGTTTTAGAGGACATCAAATGCCAACTTTTCAGAAATTTCCAGGTTGTGCAAAAAAATCTTTGAACAAGTTATGAATTTTTGAATCAATACTGATTTTTTTAAAAAATCGAAAAATTTGTTGCAAAAATTTTTTAACTTAATTTTTCGATGTAAAATCAAATTTGCAATCAAAAAGTACTCCAGTGAAATTTTGATAAAGTGCACCGTTTTCAAGTTAAATCCATTTTTTTGTAACTTTTTTGAAAATAGTCACAGTTTTTCATTTTTTTAAATTAGTGCACATGTTTGCTCACCTTTGAAAAAAATATTTTGGTAGGCTGAGAAAATTTTCTATATTTTGCTTTACTGAACTTTGTTGATACGAGCCTTAGTTGCTGAGATATTTCCATGCAAAGGTTTAAAAACAGAAAAATTGATGTTTTCTAAGTCCCACCCAAACAACACACCATTTTCTAATGTCGATATCTCAGCAACTAATGGTCCGATTTTCTATGTTAAACTATGAAACATTCGTGAAATTTTCCGATCTCTCCGAAAAAAATATTTTCAAAATGTTTAAACCAAGACTAACATTTTGAAAGGGCGTAATATTGAATGTTTGGCCCTTTTGAAATGTTAGTATTGGTTTAAAAAAATTGATTTTTTTTTTCGAATAGATCGGAAAATTGTTTCATATTTTAACATTGTGTATCGGACCATTAGTTGCTGAGATATCGACATTAGAAAATGGTGTGTTGTTTGGGTGGGACTTAGAAAACATCAATTTTTCTGTTTTTAAACCTTTGCATGGCAATATCTCAGCAACTAAGGCTCGTATCAACAAAGTTCAAAAGTGCAAAATATAGAGAATTTTCTCAGCTTTTCAAAAATATTTTTTTCAAAAGTGGGCAAACATGTGCACTAATTTAAAAAAATCAAAAACTTCGACTATTTTCAAAAAAGTCACCTAAAAATGGATTTAACTTGAAAACGGTGCACTTTATCAAAATTTCACTGAAGTACTTTTTGATTGTAAATTTGATTTTACATCGAAAAATGAAGTTGAAAAATGTTTGCGACCAATTTTTCGATTTTTTGAAAAAATCAGTATTGATTCAAAAATTCATAACTCGCTCAAAGATTTTTTGCACAACCTGGAAATTTCTGAAAAGTTGGCATTTGATGTCGTCTAAAACATATCAAAAAATTAAAAAAATAAAATTAGTGTTTTTGGGCAAATTAAATTTTTGTGACAAAAAGTTAAATAAAAAATCACCATATTTTTTTCACCGTGTATCATTTTTTTCCAGTGTAGTCCATATCCATACCTACAACTTTGCCGAAGACACCAAATCGATGAAAAAATTCCTTCAAAAGTTTGAATTTTCATACATCATTTTTGTATGGCCAGCTGCCAAATTTGTATGGAAAATTATATGGACAAACTAATGATGCAAAATGGCTTCTTTGGGCATACCGAAGGCACCAAAAAAGTTTCAGTCGGATAAAAAAATACAAAAAAAATCGAATGAACGAAATTTGGGAGAACTGCTCAGATGTGTGATTATTTTTTTAAAATGCTTCGAAACAGAATTGCAACCATAGAAAATGATCAAAATTTGATTAGACTGCTATGTTATATCTGAAAATGAGCATGGTTGACTGCCAAATGGGTTGCTACTCCGTTATTGACAGATCAGCTGTAGTGCCAATACCGGCGCTCTCCTAAGAAGCCTGCAGTTCAACAAGGGTAGGAATGTTAGTCCAATACTTGAATTTGCAGACTCTTCAGACTAAGAGTTTGTAGCTCCATTCCTGACGACTCCGCATGAGATCGTTGAGTCCACAGCATCTCATCCAAGCATCACGTGGATGATATGCTGCTTTTCCTTATGTTATAAGGATAAGGTATTGGTTTTTCGATGCCTCCCGAGCTACGATGCTGTGGGGTGGACTCAACACTTATACACCCGACGTCGAGCCCGCCGAGCTACGATGCTCTGGGAAGATCTTTTTCAGCACAAAAACACTCGCGCACTACACATCGTACTTGCTGAATCAAAATAATTTTGTTACGCGATAAACCTAACGAACTCAACCGTCAACGTGCCTTCCAATCTGCGATCTGCTATCGAACTTTCATGATATCCCGAATTTTTTGGTTTAATTTCATGAAACTCCATGACAAATTTCCGGCTCAATTGGTGTAAATATGCGAATTGTAATTAAAAGTATGCTACGTGCGTACAAATTGAAATAATTGTAGACTTAAGCAAGATTATACGAAGTAACTCCAACTATAGGCCAGACATCTCAACGAAAATTACGAGTAGGCCCTCCAGTGCATAATTTACCGACGTTCTGAGTTCATACATGAAAGCCCTACTTCCAAGCCCCGGCCTAATTGCCGTCGTAATTAAATGACACAAAATACGGTGCCCTGGCCTGCCTATGGCTGTTGCTGCCAGTGCCGTAAATCGAAAAAAGATGTTGGACCATAATTTGACATCCCCGGGCCAGCAGCCAAAAGAACGGGTCGAAACGGGATCCGAAATGGTAGCCTTTCTCCACGACTCTGCATGTCGCCATATTTATTCATATCCTTACTGGGGGTGCTGCTGTAGGTGGGACAACTTCAGCCCACCCACTTCACCATCATTATCCGAGGTAATTGTTAACGAAGAGCTTTCACTTTCCCATTCAACTTTTGAGAGAAGCTCTTCCGTTTGCGGCTGGCTTTGAATGGATTTTTCCATGGCATTTCTCGGTTTTTTAGTAATACAAGTCGCTTTTTTAGAATGTGATTTCATTTGATTTATGTTTGTTTGTTGAATTTTTTTTTCAATTTTTCTTTTCAAGTATTTAAAATATAGTTTGGACACTTCAAATGGAATTGCGTGTAAACGTCATCTTTGCCACTGCTTGAGTATGTATTTGGAGCAAGGAAGAGCACAGACAGGACACCACCCAGACGTAACAAGGACTTGAAGAAAAGCGAAAGCACTGGGAATGAAAAGCACGGGCGCGGCGCGCGTATCAAAGTCACAAAGCTTTCTGGGGGCCCTCGAACCGCCTTTGATACAATAAATTCTCTCGAGGCTGATTTATTCAATGATTTGATTATACGGCTGACATTTAAAATGCAAACTCTTGTCCTCTTTCACGCTGGTTGGCTGGCCGGCCTGGCTGGCACTCGAGAGCCCTGTGGTGGTCCTTGGCCCGCTGGCGTGGACTTGAGAACAAACGAGGAGGACGACTGGAAACCATTCGTTTGGCTTCGATGTGGACCAGCCGGAAAAAAAGAGTACCCCCTGGCAATGGTAGAATTCTTTTGAGCATGAAATCATCATGTAAATTGTATGTACCAGAGGCTTATGCTGAACGACAACCGAATCCGGAGGAGATCTATGGACTTGAAGCGACAGAATTGTGGAGCTACACAAAAAAAAAAAACTGTCCTCACTTTGTCATGGTAGGTGCCTTTCCTTGACACTAAGGACAGAGGCAGCTGTTTTTAGTAGGATTGCGAGTATGTTTCGCTGTTTGGTCAGGGAATACTATATCATCTGTGTTGTTAAACTTTAGTTTACACTCAAAAGCATTGTTTATTGATGTTTAATATGTTAGTCTTATTAAATATGTACTTGATTTTCTCGGTGTTAGCAGAGCATTTTTTTTATTCGTTCGATTCGTTCCAGTTATGGATGCCATAGCCTGGTGTTGAAAATTGAAGAGTTTAATTTTGTTGTTTGTTTGTTAAGCAAATCAACAATTTTTAATGAATATTACTTTCAGATAATCTCAACAGTCTCGGAAATCCGAAATCAACACCTTGACTTTTGATCTCTTGTGAATTTGAATGGTTTGAAGTTTTGATTAGAATGTCAAAAGTTATGAGTAAAAAGGTAATTTATTCCCTTGTGGACCACCAATCAGTGAGGTACTCCTCGATATTAGCTCCTGAAAAGTGCTAAAAAGTGCAAAAAAAAAAGCCTCACGGCAAGAAAAAGAGGCGGTCCTCACCAGCAGGATCGGCAGATTTGAAGAAGCTAAAGAATGCCGAAGCGCTACCTGCAAGGCCAGGCAGTTTGAGCAAGGACTCTCAAAATTTGTCTGAAAACCAGTTCGCTACCCTCCCTGTGGACGTGAGCGAGAAAGAAGAAGTTGAACGACGGGAAAAGTTGCCACCCATTTTTGTGAAAACATCGTCATCGGATTCGGTGCGAAAGTGGCTGACCGGGTTTATCAAATCTGGTGCTTTACGAGCTTCCATTCGCTTGTGTGCTGATGGACTCAAAATTCTGCTACCTACCAGAAAGAATTACAACTAGGGGAAATTCTCGTATGTTTGGCAGGTTAGACACTCGCTCCTAACTCCATTCAATTTGCTGATTTTCATTATTTAAACAACTAATTTTGCAAAACTTTTGATAGAAACTTGCTTGCTCATTTCTTATTGAGCTATTTATCACTCGATTTCAGTTGAAAACGCTTTTAATTAGCTTTAATTGAATGGCAAAGTTCTGACCTGCCAACATTAGAGGCACGCTGGAATTAGATGCTGTTCCCCTACGTTCGGGATTTCCTGAACAACACAAAGATTGAATACTACAGCCATGACGATCCAGGTAAACGCCCCATGAAACAGGTCCTCCGAGGCCTGTACGACATGGATGTGAATGTGTTGAAAGAAGAGCTCAAATCTCTGAAGTTGAACGTGATTGAAGTCTTCAAGATGACGAGACACAACAAGGACATCAAGTATCGTGATCAACTGTACCTGGTTCATTTCGAGAAAGGATCGACAACGCCGTCTGAGCTGAACATTGAAGCCAAATGCTTCAATTGCGGCGGCGACCATTCTACCAAGAATCGAAGCTGCCCAAAACGTGCTGAGTTTGTAAAAATTCGGCAGCAAGCGACGACAAGGCACCAACCAAATCGTCGGAAAACGTGGATTTTCCTGCTTTGGCGTCACCTGGAGCGGCATCTGTTCGAGTGGTTCCAAATCTGCAGCCCTTGCCGTTGAATCAGCGGCCAAAAGTTGCAGAGAATACAACACCTCCAGGTTTCAGTCAGCAACCGAGGGAAAACCAACCAGCATCAACGGATGAAGGCAGCATTGACCTGTTTTCACCACAAGAACTTCTGAACATTTTCATCGAGATGACAACAACACTGCGTGGGTGCAAAACTCGCCAGGAACAAGTAAGAACCCTTGGAGCATTCATCTTAAAATACAGTTCGTAGTTTACTCGTTCTAATGATTTTGAAAAAATCAATGAATTTTTATTTTAGTTTTAAGTTAGGATTAGTTGTTTAAGTGATTTTTTTCTTTTTTTAGCATAGCATAGCATAGCATAGCATTACGGGTCTGCACCACGCTGTAGGGGGTGCCACAATGGTCAATTCAATATTCTTAGACAATTTGATTGCTGCCCGGTACAACCAAAAATATCTAAGAACGGAAATTTCCACACTGTGCTCCAAGGCTACGCCCATACAGTCCCGTGGGGATTTGGGAGGGATGTTTTTGTTGTTCACTAGTGGCAAAAGTGCAGGAACCCATGCGACTTTTAAAAGTGAACGGAATATTTTTGGGAGGTTTGGAATGGGGTTAGAGGAATTTCATCGGGCCGATGAAAATGGTTGAATGCGTAATGTATTACATGATTTGGATGTTTGTAAGTGTAAATGTTAGTCTGTAGTGTATTATCTAATAAGCATATAGTTTTGTAATAATAATAATAATAATAAATATTATAAATATGGTAAATAAAATAAATTTAAATATAATCAAGATGATTCCAGGAAGCTGTAAAAAAGCAGTAAATTAAAATCTAAATGCTCCAGATGGTTCCCATGCTGTTTTAGAAAGATTCGTTAATTTAAGCAATTTGATGATATATGGTATGAGGAGATGGTATGTTACAGGAAAGGTATAGGATGAGGAATAATATGAACATGTAAATAAATAATCATTTAAAATACAAATGCTCCTGATGGTTCCCTTGCTGTTTTAGTAAGTGTCGTTAGTTTATGTAATTTGATCATATATGGTATGAGGAAATGAGGATATAAAGGAAAGCAATACGAAAAAAAATAATTTGAACATTCAAATAAATTTACATATCAGCAGCCTAATTGAAATTAATTCCAGGAAGCTGTAAAAAATAGCAATGATTTTAAAACAAATGCTCCAGATCGATCCATTGCTGTTTTTTAAAGCATCGTTAGTTCATGCAATTTAAATGTATATTTTATGGGAAAATAGTATGATAGAGGATTAGAAAAATATAAATAAATCATATAGTGAATAGATACATGTTAGCAGTTAATGTAAGGAAGCTGTGAAAAATATAAATATAAATATCCCGTGGAAACAACGACGCTGGCCAAACACGATCGAAGCAGGCCTTGCCTCGCAAAGAGCAACGGCGAGACTGGCCAGCTTCTTTCAAATACACTTTTTTCTTCTTTTTCTTCCGCGCGAAACAACGACGCAGGCCAAACACGATCGAAGCAGGCCTTGCCTCGCAAAGAGCAACGACGAGACTGGCCAGCTTCTTTTAAATACACTTTTTTCTTCTTTTTCTTCCGCGCGAAACAACGACGCAGGCCAAACACGATTGAAGCAGGCCTTGCCTCGCAAAGAGCAACGGCGAGACTCTTAAGTGATTTTTTCTTTTTTTTTTACCCAAATGTATTCGATTAAATACAAAAATGTAAAACAATTTGAAATAAATGAATGAATGTGAACAGTTAATAATAAAACAAAAAATACAACAAAGATGAAGAGCATTTAGCCATACCACTTAGAATGTAAATGAAATGTTATTATTATAAGAGAGTTCAATAAAGACATATTTAATTTAAAAAAAAAAAAAGGTAATTTTGCATATATCTGGATCAAGGTTGAAAAAAAATCTCTTCGAGCGAATAATGATTGCCTGAAGAAAGGCCCTCTGAGTATGCTTTGATCTCGTTTTTCCTGACTGCCACTTGATCGCTGGGTGTGGCAGAGACGAATAAAAATTAGAATGATTGGGTTTAGTCATCAACTTGCTGCGATCAAGATCCAATCTTGCCCCTTTACTGCCAGCAGTCATGGGTTGTTACAATCATCGACAGCACTCTTGACGAATGACAGCTAGTCGTGGCAATTTGAGAATAAAGATTATTCTCAGCAGTCTTATTCGTGGGGTGTAACAGGCAGCGATTAATCGCAAAATTAATCATAGTCGCCAGATTTTCAACACTGATCTGGATGTTAGAAAAATGGCCAGAAATCAATTACAGTACCATCATAATATAGATCGTTGTATTGGTAATCGAAAAACCATCTAAATGCGTTTAAAAGTTTGAAGGTCTGGTAACCATAAAGCCTGTCTCGAGCTATGACTACCTAAGTGATTTTAATGAGCTTTTTTGAAGCAGAATTCCATTTATCTGATTGCAAACTATGTCTGCATCATATATTTAGATAAGTAATCGATTAACCTTCCACCAACTATGTAGAACATTGCAAAGCGTTTAGGTTTTGATACCGAAAAGATACAGGATGTTTTTGGATTTTTTTTGGCAAAATGTAAATAGTTGCTTACAAAATTATCCTGTATCTTTTCAGGATCAATTGCTAGCGCTTTGCGATGTTCTGCAAAGTTGTTTTCCGGATCAAGACCTATAAAGGATAATATAAGGAATCTCTAAGAAGCTAAAATGTCATCGGGTATTAGAAAAAATCTCGAAGAAGAGTTAAAAAATGAAAAATAAATAAATTATATTCAGAAAAATTCCATTTTAGACACTTAATGTGTCGCTAATCAAATGAGCTCATATTTTCAGGCTAGCTTCCAAAAATCAAAAAAATCAAATTATTCGCTTTACAGCATTGCCTTGGCGTTCTCGATTACGAGATTCCTACTCGAAAATAGGTGTTCGAGAATGATTGTTGAGGCAATTGCAAACCTATTTTTACACCTAAGCTTCCATCCATCCCGGGATTCGAACTGACGACCTTTGGATTGTGAGTCCAACTGCCTGCCAGCGACTCCACCGAGACAGGACCCAGGGAAACGACTCCTACACCTGGATTGAGCTAACGACCTAACCTCTGGGTTAGACCGAGGTCAACATTTACTTCCCTGTCCGACGGAAGGCGTGATCAGACAAATCTTGTCTCAAAATTTGCCACCGGACCATCTGGGATCAAACCTAGCTAGCCAGCTTCCATAGTACTTGAAAATTCCGGTTGATGCGCTTAAAATTGAGCACATTAGTCATTATCATGTATCCGAGAAAGACGCTATTGTGTAAAGATTTTTTTATTCTTTTCGATGAAAAATACGAATGAAATATGAAAAGGAATTCTGAGTACGCCATCAAATCGGGCGCTAAATTATTCATAATAGTGCCTTTGACACCAATTCAGGCTGCAAATTATTTAAAAACACGCTCCACCGTCACGAGATATCGAAAAATGGAGCTAGAATTCGATCAAGAACAAAAATTACCCCTCAGGACAAAGTTTCACTTAAAAGTAAGCGAGGATTAAGAGAGTTAAAAAATAATTTAAATCGCAACATTGTGTTTTGATTGCTGAGGTAGATTTCATCAAGGTTGATTCTTTCCTGTAACATACAATTTCCACTATAAATCGCGCTTGTACGTTCAACAAGGTGGCATAAAATAATGACTTTCATTCCGCTGGTATGTTTTCGTTGGTTTCCCGGCAAGCGGGAGCAAGAGTACTTTGAGCAGTCCTTTCCATAAAATTGCTAGCCTCATACCATATCTGTTTCCGGTTTTGCAGCTACAGGATCAAAGCACGAAACAAAAAAAAACCTCGTCACAGCTTACAACGTTTGGCTTAAGGGATGGGGAGCAACTAGACAAAAAATAACAACACAAAAAAAAGTCTGCAATAAAATGGCAGACAATAAATTACGGATTGATCTTTTACATACCGCTGAGCTGCTGCTGCACACTCGCCTCGTCCAACATGGCATGGCTGGTTGACTGTGGCCATCGTCAGCGTCGTTGGCGTTGTTGTCCCTCCCGGTGCCACCAAAGAGGACCCATCCAGCTGCCAGCCGTGTGGGACGTCCCGCAGTACCAACCGGCCAGCGCAGGTCTCCTGGGGAATGCTGCACGTTTTGTGGCACTAGTCCCATTAGCGTCGCTGCCAGAACTCTCAATCCCTGGTTCGGTTCGGGTTCTACGTGATGGATAAATGAATGCATGCTGTCGACACTAACGGGGGATCCACGGCTTCTTCTGTACACCGTAGAGTTGCAGCCCTTTCCCATTGTGGGACGAGACTTCATACCGCTGGTAGGGTGTTTCAGAAATGTTCAACCGAGGGAACTGTTCGGAGAGTTGAGCTTGAATCAGTGATCGTAATAAGAGTTCGTTCAAAAAGTACGCGTTGGAATAGGAGAAGAGGGGGCGCCTTGGGTTTGGGACAGCCTATATGAAAAGTACAGTAAAGGTGCGTAATGGGGTGTTTGGAGCCTAAAATTACAAAATTCTGTGGACTTAATATTTGAACATACCCTAATCAGCTGATAGACTTTCATTTTGATTCTATATTCTGAAAAGATCGTAACATAACGATCGCTTGCAATAACGTTGGTGGTAGCCTTCTGAGAAATATCCTAATTTTAGTTGGGCACCCTACAAAACCAGCAAAAGGGATTCGCCATCGGTACCAGGACAAACGGTGTGTTGGTGTATGTGTGTGTGTATGTGCTTGTGACCTGTTCCAGCAAGTGGCGCGGAACCGGAATTCGATTGCCGTGTCATTTGTTTGTTCCTTAGCTTACGTTCGCTGTCGTCGTCGTCGTCGTCCTGGAGTCCTGAGGTCCTGAACGACGACAACGTCGTTTGCAAATTTATTACGCTAATGGAAGGTTGTGATTGCGACTTTTATTGCTGCTCAGGTGCGGAAGGAAACGAGAAGCTTTTTTTTCCCTCTCTCGCAAGCTCAAGCTCAAGCTCGACGATGTCCCGTTGTTAGCAGCAGAGTAAGAGATTGTTCTAGAGGGCTTTTTGTTGTTTGCTGTCTTTTTCTCCGCTGTAAATTAAGACTTTAACTCGTTTGAATCATGACCGTTAGGGGAAAATTCATTACCAGGGTTAACGGTAGCTCTTAAGTACATTGATGTTAGTTTCTGACACTAGGCATTCAAGGATCGTTTTGAGTCAAACATTTTGATTTTTTTACAATTTTATAAAACTAATAATCATAAAAATAATGGGAAATTTGGCATACAAATAAATTTGTTGTAATAATGGTTTTTGTGCGTAAGTTCAAGGGTTTGTTTCTTTTAGTAAACTGTGACTGAAACAAAACAGGAACACTTTGTTCGTGCTTCCCATTTTCATGAACGCTGGTTCACGATTTTCCACAAATCACAAACGTGCATTCTGAATTTTCTTTGTTGTTGAAAACTTGGGAGTGTTTTCACGATTGCATGGAAAAATAAATCTTGCTGCTTTAAAAACTTAACCTGTTGTTTTTCAACATTGCAGAAAGGAATCTGTTTGTCATTAATTATGATTATTTTTTCCCACTTAAGCTGCGGTAGCTCTCCGTTAATCTCAGTAACACCAAGGCAACACCCCCACTTAAGACTCATTACTTGGCAACAAAAACAACACAATCAATCATGAGAAGCTTGGCACACCCGCCAGCGGCGGCAGCATGCAGAAAAACAAGATTTAATCTGTTTTTCCTTCTATTTTTTTCCTCAGAACCTCTCACATATTCCGCGTTCAATATGGCACTTCATTTTCATACGCTCGTCGTGGCCAGGATCTGGACCCGGACTGGACACCGCCTCGCCTGATGAAGTCATTCAGTCACACAACCAGTCACCCACCAACAGCGGTGTTTCCACCCAGGGAGAAGGAAGCTTTGCCTTTGTCACACCATGCCAAGTTTTTCCTTGGCACTTTTGCTGCAATTTTTTCCCCCGCTCTCAGTTCTTTTCCAAGGATTTGCATAACAATGCACTTCTCCGGCGCACGGCCAGGCATCGTTAGTGCCAGTGGCAACAACATCATGGCTGCTGCTGTTAATGCTGTGGCCGGTGGGTTGAGGGAATGAAAAATTTGAACCAAGTTTATTGTAATGAAATTGCCTAAAACAAAATTTTATTTTGTTACAACGTTTGACAAATTTAAAAAAAAATTTCATAGCTGAAAGAGCATCGTAAGAGGGATTACATGAAATCGTTGTATCGTTTAATTCAAACAACTTTTTGCACAATGAAAATTCTTTGAACCTAGTCATTTATTAGGCTGAATACCTCGTTACAAAAACCGTACTTTACATGAAATCATTGAAAATCATTAAAAACAACTTCGTATCATATTAAAGGGCACCATATTTAATATGCACATTTTTCAAAAACTCGCATCAAATATTTGAGAAGTTTGATTTTTAAGGAAAATTAAAAAAGGGAAATTCAATAATTATCTTTTTATTCATAAGCTACCATAAGACATGTTCAGGAAAAGTCAATCGACATGAAAAAACACGATTTCTGCTTGTTTTTTTTTTCATTTCAAATTTATGCGATAAAAATATACTAGTCAACAAAAAATACTAATGATCATTTTTTGAGTTAGTACAATTTGAAAGACAGCATATAAAATTAGAAAAATTATATATTTTTAAAGTTTTATGATTTATTACAAGCAGTCAAGCCAGGATCAATTCCTCACACTTATTTTGACCATCCAAGTAACAGCGCTATACAGTTTTGTTGCACTATTTTAATCAGAAGCAGGATCACAATAATTTTTGATACATTAAAAAATAATCCCGGGAATTCCCATACATCGGACGCTCTTATTCACAACTTGGAATAGATTTTATTTATTTGTGGGGCAACACAAATTACGATTTTATGGAATGAAAATAATCTATTATAATTTTATTATCTTTTTAAACAAAAATTGTTGTTATATCATTTGAAAAAGGTACCTCTTTCCACAAAGATCAAAATCAAGTTTCAAAAAAGTTTTTTTTGTTTTTTTTTTTACCATGACCAAATTGGTTTCATTGAATGTCTCAAAGAGGGTTGTGCAAGAAGAATTACGATAATTTGTTCAAAAGTGTTCGAGAAATTAATTTGGAAATTTATAGAGCACTAGAGCTACCAAGGGCGTTAGAGGTTTAAATATGAAACTACTAAAAAACTCT
Source organism: Culex quinquefasciatus (assembly GCF_015732765.1). Taxonomy (NCBI): domain Eukaryota; kingdom Metazoa; phylum Arthropoda; class Insecta; order Diptera; family Culicidae; genus Culex; species Culex quinquefasciatus. The sequence goes on along the minus strand of NC_051862.1, from coordinate 191,863,128 downwards.
TTCAGCTATGAAAATTCTTTTAACCGAATCATAAAAAAAATCCTTGAAAAACTACTTCGTATTACATGTAAGGTGCCTGAAAAAGGCAAATATAGTTCAAAAATTCGCTCCAAATATTTGAATACTTTGAGTTGTGATTGCATAAAAATGGTATTTGAATTAAAATGCAGATTCTTAAGGTAAATTCAATGCCTATCCATTTATTCATGAGCACAAACCAGTAAGATTTAAATTTTTACCATGAAAAACATATTTACTGCATATTTGTTTTTTTCATATCAACTTAAGAGGCAGTATTTGTAAATATTGCTCGGTTTGTTCTAGAGGTCGTATCGAGGTACTCCGATTTGGATGAAACTTTCAGCGTTTGTTTGTCTATGCATGAGATGAACTCATGCCAAATATGAGCCCTCTACGACAAAGGGAAGTGGGGTAAAACGGGCTTTGAAGTTTGAGGTCAAAAAAACATAAAAAATCTTAAAATTGCTCGCATTTCCGTAAAACTTCATCAATTCCAACTCTCTTAGATGCATTCGAAAGGACTTTTGAAGCACTTCAAAATGTGCCATAGACATCCAGGATTGGTTTGACTTTTTCTCTTAGCTTTTGCAAATTACTGTCAAAAATGGATTTTTTTAAACCTTAATATCTTTTTCCAACAGCCTCCAACACCCATACTCCTTTAGGTCAAAAGATAGGCAATTTTATGGACTACAAGCCTACGGTATTAACTTTTTGGCCAATCGCAGTTTTTCTCATAGTTTTTCGATTTTTCTACAACAAACATTTTACAATGTTAGTTTTTGCCCTGTAGGCCTCCATAGCGGCACTTTTTGTTCTCAATTTTGTCATATTCGGAATCTTCGGACAATTTCACGTAAGTTAGAAGTATTGGAATTGTAATTTTAATTTAAAAAAATATTAAATAAAACATTTTTGAAAAAAGAAATCGATTTTATTTACCCTATGATGAATACGTCAAATGCTGTATCAAGTAGGCGAAAACCTGTTTTACCCCTTATCCAACAAATTGTTAAAAAATATTTTAATTTATTCTAAATGGCAATTTTTCCAATCAAATTTACAACTCCAATACTTCTAACTTACGTGAAATTGTCCGAGGATTCCGAATATGACAAAATTGAGACCAAAAAGTGCCGCTATGGCGGCCTACAGGGCAAAAACTAACGTTGTAAAATGTTTGTTCTAGAAAAATCGAAAAACTATGAGAAAAACTGCGATTGGCCAAAAAGTTAACACCGTAGGCTTATAGTCCATGTTATTACCTATCTTTTGACCTATGGGAGTATGGGTGTTGGAGGCTGTTGCAAAAAGATATTAAGGTTTTAAAAAAAATTATTTTTGACAGTAATTTGCAAAAGCTAAGAGAAAAAGTCGAACCAATCCTGGATGTCTATGGCACATTTTGAAGTGCTTCAAAAGATCTTTCGAATGCATCAAAGAGAATTGGAATTGATGAAGTTTTACGGAAATGCGATCAATTTTAAGATTTTTTAGGTTTTTTGGACCTCAAACTTCAATGCCCGTTTTACCCCACTTCCCTTTGTCGTAGAGGGCTCATATTTGGCATGGGTTCATCTCATGTATAAACAAACAAACGCTGAAAGTTTCATCCAAATCGGAGCACCTCGATACGACCTGTTTCACATCGGTGAAAAACTCGCTCTTAAGCCGTCATCCATAGGTGAGGGGGATCTTAGTAAGCGTGACATTGCATATTATAAGTATGACAAAGGGATCTTTAGATAAAAAATTTCTCTAAAATCACGATGGATTTAAATAAACCATGTTAATAATTCAATGATTGTTTTTTGACGTTTGTTCAAAATTATGAAACAATTTTGTACTCTAAAAGTGCTTTAATCTTATTGTTTGGTAATTTTATATAAAGTTTCTAATAAAAACGTTATGAAAGTTACGTATTCTGCAGCGAATACGCGTACCGCGCTTCATAAATTGAGATATTGAAAAAAAAATCTGTTAGAAAACTTAAGGTGTCATCAGTTCTTTGCGAATCTAAAGTTAAGTTCCAAGCTATCAAAAAAGACCCGAAATTTAACTATGTGAATTAACAGAAATTAATTTAAGTGTTATTTTCATTTGTTTGAAATTCTATTTTTAAGCGTAGAAAACAAAAAACTTCCATTCAAAATAACAATGAGCAAAAGAAAAACTAAACCAGTGCACAAAGCCATTATTTTGTTTTCCACCAGAACTACTCAAACAATGCCACCGTGTCACCGGATCTAACATTTCTTGTCCCGGCCGTAGCACGTTGATTCCTTCTCGCTTGGTGTACGTACACGTCCTCCGACGCCGGGCGATTTCCTAAGGACGAAGCAAAAACCCTAATAATCACGCTTGCGGATAACAAAGCAGCAGTAATTATTCAAGAAATATGTGTATGATGTCCTGGCCGCCACCGCTGTCGTATTTCTTTTTCCCTGGGTGACCCTCACACTCTCGACGCTTTGGCCATTGTGTTTGTTCTGGGAAAAGCTTCGCTTGTTATCGGGAGGGTTTGTCTGTGATTTGTACCGTGACCAGAACGTGGAGCTTTTTTTTTCGTTCCCCAGAGCTTATTGCTTTATCACGGACGGTGGCCGCCAGTGTTGCCGTCAGGTTATAAAGTTTGTTTCGCCGAAATCTATTTATACTTACTCACTGTTAATCTTTTTCAACCCAATCAACACGTGTTGGAGTCGTCAGAGGGTCAGCTAAACCGGGAAGGCTAAAATTAACTTTGCACTGCGGAATCGCATAAAACCGCGCGCGCGCGCGTCCATCGCGTAACCTTTCATTAGTGCGAGCTCACTTTGAAGCTGAACTTCGTCTGAAAATCGTCCGAAAAACCACGTCCAGTTGCATCAGCTATGCGATCTCTCCGGTGTGGCAACCGTGGTTGGTTTTAGATGGCGTAAAACCTCAACCAAAAAAAAAATACGACTCCGGCAGATCCCAGGGTTGTGATAGCACTTTGCTGGAATAAAAGCTCCCAGGGTGAGACAGACAGAGAGAGCGCGCGGATGAAAAGCTTCACAAAAAGTCAAAACGACCCAGATAGTGAAGAGATTATGAATGTTACAATGCTTGCTAATCCTATTTTGTTTTCGTGCTGGTTGCCACCTTGCAGGGGTTGCAAGGGGTTGACAGGAGCAGAAAAAAATATCTCCCATCCAGGCAGGTACCAAGGCGAGATCTTAGCTGAAGTCAGCGTGAAATGGTTTCCAGCAAACGGTTTGTGGTGAGCGCAAGGGTGGATTTGAAACCATCAGAGTACGAATGCAAGTCCCGTTGTCTCACTGTAACGAGTTACACGTCGTGTACGCAGAGTTGGGGGCACAGTTGGAGTTTGATGGGGAAATTTTTTAAGACAAATTGAGGATTAGTATTGAACGGGCCGCAATAAACCATTCGTTCAATATATTTAAACGCATGTTCGTAGAAAAGTGTTTTGGTTTGTTCAAGGGGTTAAATCACTGTGCTTTGGGGTGGCAAGAAAAATTTAAAGTTTTGGAAAATCTCAAGAGATACCCCCTGGTTCGATTCTTTAGGCAATAATAAGTAACCGAGCCAAATCGATTCAGGTTAAGGGGTCGCTTTTAATCGTTGAATTTTATATGGAGAAAATCGCAAAAATGTATGGAGAAAAATATCTTATTTTTCTGCCAGGTGGCGAGGATCGTTTTGCATCCTTCGGAAAAGTTGTAGGGAATTTCTACAAGAATCTCACACTTGGGCAATTTTGGGTGAGCCCCAAATTTGTAGAATAGACCATTTTAAAAATTTGATATGTAAACAAAAGTAGTTTGCTTATCACAATCATGAGTTATCGTGATTTTCCGAAAAAGAGATTTAGAGTCAACGACTTGTTTAAATGAAAAAAAATGACATTTCTGGGTTATTGCCGATTCGGAAAGTACATTATATTTCCCATGTAATGAAACGTTCCTTAATTGATTTTTATTTTCGGGTATTGAAAAATGATAAAGGTTTAATAACTTTTTTTGAATATTTTTTTTTTGTCGAGGAAAAATACGGTAATTGGTAATTTGAGAACGCCAACAATTTGGGCGGCCTATTTTACACAAAAGTATTTTCGACACTAAATTTCCAAATCTTCTTCGGACCACGGATTCGCAAATCGTAAATTTTTAAGGTTAAGAGCGAGTCCACGAATAGGGCATACCCCTTTGTATGGGACGCCGTTTGGACCTCACCAATCTGCCTGAAGTTTTCAGGGGTTGTTTGTACATATAAAACTAGCATCTGGCCAAAATATGAGCACTCTAGGTCAACGGGAAGTGGGGCAAATCGGGACACAGTTTGAAGGTTCAAAAACGTCAAAAATCGTAAAAAAACTGTAACTTGGGCAAAATTCAATTAAATTTCAAAATTCAAAATGCATCTGAATGGGCTTAAAAAATGCAACAAAATGCAGGGTCGAGCATCCCAATTGGTTGAATCTAAAGGGAGTTATTGGCATTTTAGTGAAAAATAGCACAATTTTCAAACTCAAATAAAAAAGTGTTCCATCCAGATATCAACTCGGTTCGACCTGCAGCTTGTAGGGGACATCTGGGACTACCATCTGAGACTAAGAACGCTTTGGGTAAGGCAGTTTAACATATTAAATAGACACTTTTACTTTTAGTGAATTTTTTGGTTGTAAATTTTTGCTTGGGGGACCCCTTAGACAATTTCACAATAGAAACATGCATAAAAATGTTTATTTTCATCCATTTTAATCCTTTAAAAAATGAAAGTTAAAAAAATGAGATGCTGCTTTTTTTCTGGTGTCATCTAGTATCCTTGGAAACGAACTTGCATTTCAATAAATGTGAATCAAAGAAGCGTTTCTACATTTCAAAAAAATATGTGGTAATTGAATACAATGAATATATTTTTTTCTAAAATTATATAAATTCGCAAACAATAAAACGCAATTAAGGTGATTTAATGTGCCTTTGTCTTGCCTTGACGTGAGTAGCTATTACAAATAACATTTCAGAAAACCAGGATTCCATATAATTTACAGAATTTATCAACAAAATTTGTTATTTAATAGATACTGGAAAAGTTTTATTTAAACTGTAGAATGGAAATCATAAGATTATCTCAAATGTTTGGACATTAATAACCCAAACTGTACCCTTTGTTCAAACTTAACCTTACTGTCACGTGAACGACAGCACCACTCCACCAGATATCGAAAGGATGCTGAAAGTTTCGTTTGGCTCCCCTCCTCGACCAAACCCGGCTCATCATCGCGGGTTATGTGTTTGTAGACATCGCGATACCTTCCTTTGAGCGGCTATACGAGGGGGGTCCTTGCAGTCAGAGTGTAGTGGCTCAGAAAAAGACAGCACCCTTTCCTCCCCCTTGCACAGTAATTGTTACCGAGCAAATGAGAAGAGTTTAATTTGAAACTGCTTACAGCACCACTTCCACTTGGCTCGCTCTCATCAGTATGAACATGAGTCAAGTTCATTATTCCGATTATCCCTCGATAAGGACCCAGCTAAGCCACGTTTTTTTCACCCCCAACTACCATTGGAGACCATTTCTCGTTATTGAACCATGTAATTTGGGAGGGCGAAACAGCTACCACCCACCACCACCCACTTTGAACATCTATCGAGCATGAAGTCTCCCCGTCGTCGTTGTCGTTGGCCGAAGGTTTGTGTATGAAATCTTTCGGTTTTGCTATCGTGATTCGGTTTGCCATTGATTGCAAATAGAAAAGAGGGTGAAAACTGATGACCTTTTATTTCAAATCTCGATAAGAGAACATGTTATTTCTAGCATTGCCATGTTGTACGACCCACCCGAGTCTGGCTTTGATTACAAAGCACAGCCGAGAGGGGAAGAAGGGTGGAGAACCGGCAGGATTGGTTTAACCTCCCTAGATAAGGAGAACCGTTGGACTGAAAGGTGAAAAGTTTTTATTTGCCGATAGTAATAGTACATGCTTTTGATGATTACCAACTTTTATGGGTGGGATGTTCCATTGTTTGTGGGGGGGAAAATGCCATCGCTTTGTTTACAACTTTTCATCGATATAATTGTTTTCCGATTCACCTCTGATTAAAAACCTACAAAGTGAAACCGAAAAAGTGTTCCAGATAAGAACTCGTTTGAAATTGTAAAGCGTAATAAATGTTCAGTGCTCTTGGTGCCATCATCATTATTTTCAATTGTTTGTCAAGCTTATATCAAACGAGAGTTTTTTCTTGAACGATATCAGGATGGTTTCGTCCAGACATTCTGAAAAGCATCATAATAAATTCCAAGGCATGTCTAGCAAAATGATTTTTGTCAACAAATAACTATGTAAAAATGGTAATGAGCCGGAAGTAATGCTTGTCTGTTTATTTAGGAACCAAAATGTAACGAAAAACGTCCACAAAGATGATGATGATACGGAAAATTATTCCTTTTACAGCGTTGCTTTTAATTTATTATATGGTTTGGCATCGATGATTTATAATTTAAGCACCTCTGAAAAAAATATTTTTGAAAACCTGAGAAATTTTCAAATAAATTTTATCAATGAAATTTGGGCAATTTAATTCTGATATATAATCTTACAAAGAATTCGAATCGATGGAAATGATTTTTTCTAAGTGTCACTGAATCAGCATATAATTTTCTGATCGCTTCAATAGAATAAATTTCAAAAAAGGTCTTAATTTTTTTTATAACGTATTTTAAACCGAACTATGATTTTTTTTTTTGCAATTTAAAAAAAACTTTAAAAATATTTAAGTAATATAAATAATATTAATATAAATCGGCCCAAAAACACAGGAGGTATATATATATTTTTTGAATAACTTCTAAATTGTGATGGAAATCGAAGCCTAATCAATGGATAACAATTTTAAAATCATTCACCTACGTTATAATCGTTTTTAGCATGAGTGGAGTCGTTTAAAATATTTTGAATTTTTGTAAAATTTCAATTTACAGTACCGCGAAAAGATTTTTTTTCGCAAAAATAAATAATTTCGTCAATTCTTAGATTATTTTGAAAATCAGTTATTGCTCTTGACTCTTCAACTCTTGACTAGTATAATATGCATTTAAAAACACTTTTTTTCTTTTAAACGTAGAAACCATGGCTTGTAGCATCATTTTTTGCCCCTCCCTCGATTTTAGTCAGAGTCAAGGGACATACACTTCAAAAAATATTTGCAACGGTTGAAAACTTTTTTTTAATTTTTTGTCAGAAAAGGCGTCAAAGTTGCAACAAGTTTCAACTTGTCAAGGTGCAAAAAGATTAAAGAATTTCACAAGAGCTATTAAAAATAGATCCAGCAATTAACTTTTGTCCACAGCATGATAAAATTGAAGTTAAGTCTTCTTCCAAACTTGTTAATTAAATAATTTTCTAAATATTTTTTAAAATATTTTTAGTTTCTGCAAGCTATTATAATTAATATTAACATTGAAATACACATGGCTATACACCTTTCCTTTAAAATTTCGACATTTCAAAATGACTAACTCTAGTATTCAGCATTATACAAAGAAAATTGTCTGCCCACTAGGCGGGTTTAGATCTGAAAATTCACCAAATATCTAAGCTTCTAAAAGCTTAAAGGAGATTCTAGAATAAGCAAAATACTGTCAGAAACAAACATAAATTGGACAAGATACATGCAAATTAAAATAATAAAAATGAAACAAGAGAAGCAATGTTTGCCGTACAAGAAATGTTTCTCAAAATGACCTCCTGAAAACAAAAAAAAAATTGATAAATGTACGACTCATGCTTCAAAAAATGTCGTTTTGCAACTTGTTGTATAAACTTCTATTTTAAACAAAAACAGCTTTTTGTGGTAAATAATTTCATCCAATTTTATTTGCACGCTTTAGGCATTTTAAGGAATTTTTGACAAATTCAATCAATCAATTCTTTAGATGACAATTTTGAAACTCAGCATGCAAATTTGACAACACTTGCCTTAACAAATCTCTTTGGGGATTTCCAAATCCCTTCTTTGAAGAAAAAGTAACACAATTTTGTCAAAATGGGATGGAGGGGTGGAGGGGGGGTCACATCACGCCCCAGCGCTGGGTCGCGACACCGTTAATCGTTTGCATCGTTATGCTCCGTCAGATAGAGACAAAAATCCCTTCACTTGAATGGGCTCGTTTGTTCCACGTGGATTCGCGCGCAACCCGCCCACGGTGGGGTTTCCGCGGAAGGATTAATCCGTTTTGTGCGCGCGTTTGAACACACACACACGTGCACTGACAGTACCGGAAGCAATAAATCATTTTTTCTCCGGCATCGTTAAAACTGAGAGAGGGGAAAAAAGGATAAAGCTGGTTTCGAATCTGTGGGCGTTCGTTTGAGACGGTGCTTTAAATGTATTTTTCTTTGTCGTACAAAGTCTAAAAATAAGGTGTCAAGGAGTTCAAGTTTTATTTGTGATTTTTTGTAAATTTATACAGATTTTTTATTGTTTCATTACAATTCAACTAAGTCCGAGTTTGCCATCATATGCTTTCATTCATTGGGCATAATGGTTCATTAATTAGGTGAAGGATTACTCTCATCACGTGACAACTTCACCAGCAATAAAATCCACATCTAACATTTGCATTCCATTTCAACGTCACTTTGCTCACCTCAAAGCTGTGTTATTATTCAACTTGAAATGGTCCAACTCAAGTCAAATCAAGGCAGAACAAAGCAGGAAATCAAGCCGTAATTGCTACTTTAATCTTCATAAAACCCACCCAACAATGACAGTCTTCTCTGCAGTGACTTTTCCCTTCAACCACCTCCTTCTTTTTTGATGCAAAGTGTACATACTGTTTCATGTGCTGGGCCACCTAGTTTTGGGAGGGGTTCTCCCAAAGTCCTGGCACATCAACTTCCGTGTAAGCTTTCTTCGTGTGTAGAAATGCTTTTAAATCCTTTTGTTGTCACCACTGTTGTTGTTGTTGCCACCTCTCACTCCCACAGACTTGTACCTATGCACTACCGGCTGGCATCATCGCACAGCGGATCCTTCTGGCCCGAGATCGTACAAATACAAAAAGAGGGAAAAGTCATCATAACCGGGCGACAGTCGCTTTCCCCTGGTTGGGACTACGTGTGTGCGGCACATTTTTCTAGGGGTTTCCACGATAAATCTGGTAAGCAGATAAGCTGCACAAATTTTGTGCCTTTGAAGTTGCCCGGTTTTCCGGTGAGCTCGTCGCACAGTTGGCGCCGTTGCTTGAGTTGTTACACACTCCTGGTGTTGTATCATTCTTTTGGGAGGGTTTCAGCTTAAATCTCACGCTGTAGGTGCAGTGTGTTTGTTTAGATTACATTTAAGACATGGGCAACAAACTTGTGACTTTAATCTAAAACAATTCAACATTGCACTAACAGAGTCAGGAGTGAGGAGCAGCTTAAAACGAAGCTGACAAATGTCCCAACTATTACGGGGTGATTTAGTTTCCGAAAAAAACCCTCATTGACCCACAGATGAAGTGGTCCGTCACCTCTCGTCAGTCAAGCTTTCTCTCTCGAAGGACCGTCCCTGTTGTCTGCCGTAAATCGTCCCTGTCCGGTGCCTCAAACCAACCACGCCCGCTCCAAATCATGCACCATTAAGGCACAAAAGCTTCCGGCTCGCAGCTTGAGAAGCTCTCGAGAAGTGCGCGCGCTCCAAGAAATGGGGCCTCGCACTCTAAGAGCTTCCTTTTCCGCCCAGTAATAGACTGTTTAATGATAATCCTTGAGCCAAGTGTCCTGAGCTCTTACCCCCGTCCTCGTGGAGTTGGCCAACCGGCACAAAAAACATCAAATTTCAATTTCTCTCCGATCAAACTAAATTGACTTTAACAATGACACTTACTCGCTCTGCTGGAGATCCGCCGCCTCCGTCACCGTCTTCGATCCCGTTCTGTCCCGGCATACGGGTCAGATTTTTACTGGAGGACGAAGCAAATGGAATACACACACACAGGGACACAAAAAAAGGAAATCCCTAACTTGGAGAGAGAGAGAGCGCGGGAGGGAAAAAAACTAACCACTACGAGGACGAAGAACCCGAGGACCGGATCCTGTGGCAGCGGGGACACTCTTTTAAATGTGGTGTTAAATCCTCTCATAATCACGTCTTTGTGCGATGCTGTGCAATTTTAAGGCGGAAGTGGCAGCTTTTGGCCTGCCAGCGACGACAGATAGAAGGACCCCCCCCCCATCTCACTCTAGATCCGGAAAAGGCTCCTTCCCTGGTGAAAGGGTTTCGGCCACGGTGTGCAACTCCTGGAAAAATGGAGTAGAAAAGTCACACTGATCTCTATTAATAACTAATTCAGTTTCCCTGTACCTTCTGTGTCGCCCCGTGCCCACACAGAGCTGTTGACGGTACACCGCAGAACTGAAAGCTGGGGCTTTTCCTGTGGTGTGGACGACGCCGCCGTGTGTTGAAAGCCTGGATTGCAAGCTGCTAGTGCACTTCAGAACCGAAGACCCGAATCTTCCAATTCAAGAGGGTTCTTCTGATGGTATAGGGTTGGTTGGGGTGAATCGGTTCTTGCTATACGATGAAGAGGACTTGGGAAGTCCAGATCTTACTATCGCAGTAGTAAGTAGCAGAGCTTGGACAAAGTCAACCGGAAGAGGGAGCAAACCATGAAAGATGGTCTCCACTGCCACTGCGAGTGACACATGCAGTTCGAGAATGAGACTGGGCAAGTAATGTTCTGGAGTTCCAACTAACTCGGGGAAGGATGTTGTGCAGTCTGTCGTGAGGACTTTACTATCTGTGATGGGCTTGAACTTTAAAGCCTCTTGAAATTCGAATGTTAGGTTGGAATGTAATGAAATGGCTTAAATGTGTTATTCTAATCAGTTTAAAATTAATTCTGTCCTCTGGGGTGAATCGGGACACATGGTGTGAATTGGACAATATTTGTTACTGCACAATATTTGAATATTTTTGATTGGTTTCACAGGACAACAAAAAAAAGTGATTCGTTTTTTTTTAATTTTTATTTTGGAAGTCCCCATAAATGTGACAATAAAAAATTAATATTTCGTAAAATTTGAAGAGATACCCCTTGGTTCGATTCTTTAATTCAAAATGAGTAATTGTGCCAATTTTGAGCCAAATCGAGTCGTTTTTTGTCGTAACGAGCAGGTGGAAATACATGGAAAATTTCAAGTTCTATTATTGTCAGGAGATCAAAACTTGTTTAAACATCCAGATTAACTGTTACAATAACACAACATAACAACCGAGATTTGTTCCTAAACATAACTCATTCTGTTAACAAAAATTAATTAATTACAAGAAAATTCGATAACAGAGAAAAAATGCTCCCGATATCATAATTTGGTATTGGTGAGACATGTTTTTTGGCTGAAGACTTACAAATTATGTTCAACATTTGAAAAAAATATTAAGTTTAACAGAGATCAGGCAAAATATTCGAGCAAACAACCAAAATGTTTGAAAGTATTAGAGTTTAAATATGAAAGTTAAATATTTCGTCATGCACAACATTTTCGATCAAACTGTTGAATTCTTTTATTTTTTTATATACCCATATTGAAAAAATATTCTAGTATCAATAATTAAAAGACAAAAAATTTCACTTTTAAAAAAAAAGTTTTGGTAAAAAGATGTCATTTCGTTGCCAAAATAATGTCCTTGACAAAATTGGTAAAAAAAACCCATAGTTCTGGTCTTATTTAGCAAAATGAAAATTAAAAGGACACTTAGCAAATTTTCGAACAAATTGTTGAATTCCTTTGGGGGGTATATCAGTAATGAAAAAAAAAGCAACTTTAAAACTTATCACTTTTTAATAAAGTTTTGGTACTAAGACCACATTTTGTGTCCAGAACAATGTGCTTGATATAATTGGTCAAAATTTTTCCATAGTTCTGGCTTTATTTCGCAAAATTAGAAATAGTAGCGAATTGGGTTACGAAAAATTGGTAAAAAATTTCCCATAGTTTAAGTAAAATTCAACAATAAAAAATAATAACAAATTAGGTTATGACTGAAAATTGTTTTTTTAAAGTTGGAATAGCACATGAATAACGCGATCAATGATTGAATGATTTTCCACAATCCATACTTTGAGTTGTTATTGTCTTACTCTTTCATTAGACTAAGTGTTGGAGATATTATTATTTTGTCTTCTCATTACCGATGATCATGAATTTTTGATAACAAAATAAGATATTTCAACAGGACTTGTTATTGAAATGACCTCCATTTTGTTATTGGGTAATTCTCTACCAACTCACACGAAATCGGGAAAAGTTGCTCCGACCCCTCTTCGATTTGCATGAAACTTTGCCCTAAGGGGTAACTTTTGTCCCTGATCACGAATCCGAGGTCCGTTTTTTGATATCTCGTGACGGAGGGGCGGTACGACCCCTTCCATTTTTGAACATGCGAAAAAAGAGGTGTTTTTCAATAATTAGCAGCCTGAAACGGTGATGAGATAGAAATTTGGCATCAAAGGGACTTTTATGTAAAATTAGACGCCCGATTTGATGACGTACTCAGAATTCCGAAAAAACGTATTTTCATCGAAAAAACAATAAAAAGTTTTAAAAATTCTCCCATTTTCCGTTACTCGACTGTAAAAATTTTGGAACATGTCATTTTATGAGAAATTTAATGTACTTTTCGAATCTACATTGTCCCAGAAGGGTCATTTTTCATTTAGAACAAAATTTTTCATTTTAAAATTTCGTGTTTTTCTAACTTTGCAGGGTTATTTTTAGAGTGTAACAATGTTCTGCAAAGTTGTAGAGCAGACAATTACAAAAATTTTGATATATAGACATAAGGGGTTTGCTTATAAACATCACAAGTTATCGCGATTTTACGAAAAAAAGTTTTGAAAAAGTTACTTTTTGCGTTTCTCTTTGTTTCGTCGTCCGTGTCTGTCGCGGGTGACCATGAACGGCCATGATCGATGACGACCAACTTTTTTAAAACTTTTTTTCGTAAAATCGTGATAACTTGTGATGTTTATAAGCAAACCCCTTATGTATATATATCAAAATTTTTGTAATTGTCTGCTCTACAACTTTGTAGAACATTGTTACACTCTAAAAATAACCCTGCAAAGTTAGAAAAACACGAAATTTTAAAATGAAAAATTTTGTTCTAAATGAAAAATGACCCTTCTGGGACAATGTAGATTCGAAAAGTACATTAAATTTCCCATAAAATGACATGTTCCAAATTTTACAGTCGAGTAACGGAAAATGGGAGAATTTTAAAACTTTTAGTGTTTTTCGATGAAAATACGTTTTTCGGAATTCTGATTACGCCATCAAATCGGGCGTCTAATTTTACATAAAAGTCCCTTTGACACCAAATTTCTATCTCATCACCGTTTCAGGCTGCAAATTATTGAAAACACCTCTTTTTCGCATGTGCAAAAATGGAAGGGGTCGTACCGCCCCTCCGTCACGAGATATCAAAAAACGTACCTCGGATTCGTGATCAGGGACAAAAGTTACCCCTTAGGACAAAGTTTCACGCAAATCGAAGAGGGGTCGGGGCAACTGCTGTGTGAGTTGGCGGAGAATTACCCTATTCCCAATTGCTGCCCGGGGTTGAAGTTTCTATGGGAAAAAACGAAGAAAAAATTATGGAGAAAAGCAAAAAAAAAATCAAATTACACCAAAAGGTTATGTTAACTGTGTCGGATCATTGTAAAGTGTAAGTTTCTTAAGTAAAGTTTTATGACAAACAACTTTGTCGAAGACCGTAAAACGATCCAAGTTAACCCTGAAAAGCTATTAGCGATTTGAAAAAGAAATGTTTATATGAAAAGGTCTATAGCGACCCTTAAACCTTAATTGGCTTGGCTCAAAAATTGGCACAGTTACTTATTTTTGTTTAAAGATTCGTACCAGGAAGTATCCCTGGTGACGATTTATTTCATTTGTCACCCTAGTCCCCATTCAGACAGAAGTCACGATTCGTTACAGTTGACGGTTCAATTTAATTTACAATTTCATAAATGCAAGCAACAAATCTGAGGGCTATTCTACTGGCGCTGCTCTTCTGGACATAGAAAAAGCATTTGACAGTGTTTGGCATAAAGGTTGGATTGCGAAATTAAAATGGTTTAATTTTCCGATTTATATCGTGAAAATTATCCAAAATTATTTGACGGATCGATTTCTGCAGGCATGTTATCAGCAAATCTGATCTACTACCTGTACGGGCTGGCGTCCCACAAAGTAGCATCTTGGGTACAATTTTATACAATATTTTTACTTCTGACTTGCCTGATTTACCCCCAGGATGTCAGAAATCACTTTTTGCTGATGACACAAGCATCTCCGCCAAGGTAGAAGCCTTTGTGTCATCACAAGAAGATTACAAAAAGCTTGGATATTTTCAATTGTTATTTAAAGAATGGAAAATTACTCAAAATTCTGCAAAAACTCAAGTTATCATTTTCCCTCTCAAACCAAAAAGTCATCAAAAGTCATTATAAAGATGAATGAGGCAATTTTAAAGTGGGAGGATCAAGTGAAATATCTTGGACTTGCTTTTGATTAGAGCGTCCAATTTCCCGTCCCGGGAAAAAAATTCCCGGGAATTCCCGGGATTTCCCGGAAAAAAATATTTCCCGTTTCCCGGGAAATTTATAAATTTCCCGGGAATTCCCGAAATACAAGCAGAAGTTTACATTTTCCTACCTTTTTGGCACCAATGGTTTGAAATTAAACAAAAAATAATAATTGGAGAACTAGATTTGATTTTATTTATTTCCATCTACTGTTCAGCTTGTCTGTAAATTTCATGTCAAGGTTTAATTCAGATAATATTTATTTCTGAAGCATTCATCACTAGGAATATTGTTTGCTTTTATGTTGGACTACAAAACTTACGCTGTTATGGAATGAATATAAACTATTTTATTTTTGACAACCTTTTTAATGTTTTTTTGTAATATCTTTTGAAAATAAGATATTTACATCTTCTGACCAAGATCAACATTGAGATTTGCTTGACTTTTTTTTACCTTGAACATGTTGAATGGAAATTGAACTGATATAATAAAATTTAAAAAAAAATTGTGTGAGAAGAATTCGTTTCTAAGTATTCGAGAAATTGCAGATTGAAGTTATAAATTTATGAAGCACGTGAGCTACCAAGGGCGTAAGAGGGTTATATATGAAAAAATATCGTTGAATTTCAACCACTTTTAAATACTCAAAATTATTTTAATCTAATTAATTTATTAGACTGAATACCATATAACTAAAATCATATCATAAAACCATGAAAAACCTTTAAAAACAACTTCATATCATATGAAATTTACTCAAAGAATGGAACTTTATTTCAAAAACTCGCTCCAAATATTTGAAAACTTTGAGTTGTGATTTCATGAAATAGTGTTTCAAGTTAAAAAGCGATAGGAATTAGATTTTTAAAGATTATTTATTTATTCACAACTTGAATTTTTTGGTTTTTTTTATTTTAACAAGAGACAAATTTAAAAGCAATTTTATGGTTGTGGAGCATAGATTTTCACTATCCAAACACGTTGATTTAAATAAATCCTTCTCAACAAAAATACTAATAATATTTTCTATCATTTGGAACGATTTGAAAGATTTAATAATTAGAAAGTTTATATATTTTCTCAAAGTTGCATGATTTTTAACAAGCAGTCAAGCCATTAATTGATCCTCACACTCATTTTGACCATTAAAGTTGCTGTTCTATACAATTTCTTTGCAAAAGATTAATCAGAAACAGGATTAGAATAATTTTCGTTAAATTTCAAATTTCCCGGGAATTCCCGGGATTTCCCGGGAAATTTGTTGAAAATTTCCCGTTTCCCGGGAATTTTGTAACCCCGGGAAATTGGACGCTCTACTTTTGATAAAAACCTTACTTACAAGGATCACATTGAAAGTATACAGGTTAAAAATGTAACAAATATATTAAATGTTTGTACCAATCTGGACAAGCTGTTGCTTAACTAGGAAGAAAAAACTTCAGAGGATTCAGAACAAAATTCTGAAAATGATTCTGAAACTTCCTTCCTGGTTCAGCACCAGTGAACTTAATCAATTAGCCAAAGTTGACACTTTGGATGTTATGTCCAATAAGATAATTGATGCATTTCGACCAAAATCATTGCAGTCTTCAGCTGCATTGATCCGCTGATTATATAGTTTATAAATTAGTTTTAAGGTATCTCTTTTCCCTTTGCATGTTGCTTGTATTTAAAATTGAGGTGAAAAGTCACCGATTGTGATTGGACACTCAATATTATTTTTAACTGAATGAATGAAAAAAAAAAATTGTCAGGGCTTTTGAGTTGGAATGTTAATCTAACTTATTACAAATTTGGTCTAGACATATGATTAGAAATTGCTGAGGTTCCTTTCATTTTAAAAATATATTTTAAATTAAGTAAAATATCTCAAATTTTATAGTAAAAAGTGTTCTGCCGCTTATCAATGAGAATGCTGCAAGCATCTTTCGTTTACATCGTTATCATTTTTCAGTCAACTCCTCCGAGAATGCAACAAAAACGGTTATTCTCTTCCCAACTCCATGGCGGTGAGGCATTGTTTCCAAGGCAAAATGTGTTTATCATCAAAAGCGATCCGCTTTTTGTTTCCCCTCTGTTCCCGGCCATCAGGAAGAAGAATGGTCCTCCGAGAACGAGCTGGAAAATGATGATGAACCAAGTCAGTCGATTATTGTTGGCGATGATACGGCGAAAGTTTCTTCTTTCGAGCTCCTGCTCCTACTCCTTTTCCCGCAGATATATAATTCTTGCGATGAGTAGCTTTGACCGGGTTTCCGTACCATATCCAAGTCATTCAAAAACAGAAGAGAACGACTCTAATTAATTATCTTTTCCCGGTGCCCAGACTCCCGGTGAGAAAACAATAGAGCTCATGGAAAATGATGACTGCTCAAAGAAAATTGTCACTGGCAGCTGTAGTGAAACTATGTTGGCGGTTAGTGATGAGTCGATATCACGGGGGAGCTTTTCAAAAGGATCTAAGTGCTTCTTGGGTAGTAAACATTTTGTTACATACGACCTTTTGTACGTTTTCTCAAGATTACATCGCCAAGACGATTCCAGCTATTGTAATCGGCATGATTTGTGTGATCTCTCCTCTTTCCACAATTTCATGTTGTAACTCAATTATCGCTGCCAGGATTTATGTTACACTATGGACTATGACAGAAAACGGTCTGCGTGGGGTTGTGGAGAAGGCGCACACAACTAATCGTTTCGGCACCATCAAACACCTTATCTGGACCATCAGCAACAGACTAACTAACGATTGAACGTCTGGTTGACGTCAAATGTTAATAGGAATCGAGCATTATTGATCTTCGGCCGTTTAGCGCTAATTGGGCTCGATAAATAATCGTGGAAGTGGTTAAAGGATTTCCGGGAAATCCCGGGTAGGACTTGGTAATACTTTTGGAAACTTGGAATTATGTATCACGATTTTACCTAGAACCATTTCAAATATCTTGTGGAAACTAAGTTTCACGGAAAAATTCAATGTTACTATGATTTCATGAGAATTGCTTTCCCATTTAAAGATAGATGTTATCTTTTTGTTCTCATTTGTTAATATCATTCATGAATTCTGAAGTTGAAATTATATTTAAATATCAAAAACTTTAACCAAACAAACCCACAACTAATTTACACATTTAAGACTTAAAATAACCATATTTATGCAACAATCAGTGCCCTAAATGACCCAAAATTACACGCCAATCATTAGCCACTCAAAACCACAAACCATTGGTTAAGTTCGGTATGGAGGCGGAAGTCCCTTGATGTGGTTTGAATGATTCCGAACGGTTGATTTGGGTATTCCGAATTACCTCTCGGTGGAGAAGCATCTTTACGCCACGACACGCACCGTGCCAAGTGCGGTCAGGCTGTGGATTCCGTTGACGAAAAAAAAGTGGCCACCACCGCTGTCATTATCGTCAAACGTGGCGAAAATCTTCTTTTTTCATCGAGGACCGTTTTTGCTACCTCGTTCCAAGGTCTGGCCCAAGTCGGACACCGGGTGAGACCACAAAAATGGCCAGGTCCAATCGGCAATTGTTTTATTTCGTCCGTCGTTGACTGAATTGGTTCTGCTAGGTGAGGATGGGGTTTTTATTGGTCTTTCAAAATTATTGCACACAAGTTGGGAAACCCGCAAAGGATCGTCTCCGGGCAAAAAGACAGTTCTATGGTCTCTGGCAAACACACCTGAACCTGGCGGGCAGCCCCGACCTGAAGTGGCGGCGCTTGGCTTGTAAGTGTAACTGCTGCGGTTTTCATCTATTTCCCATTTTCTTTGAGCTGGTTTTTCATTAGGTGACCCCAATTGGGTCATCACCGCAGCCGGCTCCAGATGTGATGCCAGGGGTGCTATTCGCCTTTTTCTCTCCGGATCTTCGTTGATCGTAGACCATAGAAGGGGATGTGGTAGGAAGCAGGGATGGTTTCGCACAGGTTGTCCGGAATGCTTTTTCCTTTGCCAAGTCATTAGCTATTGTCAGTGGCTCGTGAAGAAGCGTTTCATCCTGTCCTGGGAGGACGAGATGGAAGGAAAGGTTGGGCATTGGTAACTACACACACACACTCACAGGTGGATGCGGTTGCAACCGTATAATCCAAGCTAATTTAGGACACGAATAGCATGGCAATGGGCCACAATAGTATAATTGGGTGAGCGAATGAACCGTTCTGTGGTGATGGTATTGTTGGTGGCCGCCCTCCCTCGACGAGTTCTTGAGAGGAAAACCACAGGAAACCACCTTGAAATGGCATACAGTAGTCTTTCACGTGGAAAAATCTGTGCTACTTAGGTGGAGGTGAAAATGGATTGCAAATATGTAAAAGGCTGAACTCGAAATTTTAAGAGATTGTACATTTGTTTTAATGGGTCTCGTGGCGCAGGGGTAGCGGCTTCGGCTGCCGATCCCGATGATGCTATGAGACGCGGGTTCGTTTCCCGCCTTATCCACTGAGCTTCTATCGGATGGTGAAGTAAAACGTCGGTCCCGGTTTCTCCTGTCTCGTCAGAGGCGCTGGAGCAGAAATCCCACGTTAGAGGAAGGCCATGCCCCGGGGGGCGTAGTGCCAATAGTTTCGTTTTACATTTGTTTTAAACCATGGAGCTCTTGTTGAACTCCATGCAATTCTATAAAATTGATTGTCTAGACTAAGACAAGAATATTTAATATATTGTTAATTATACCTGGAAATTCTTCAATTTAGTAATGGCACTTAATAATTCGCAATCAACCCTCTTAAACCAAACCCTATTGATAAATAAATCTAAACAAAATCGCCATAATCAAATTTATGACTTAAATTTATGTCTTAAAACTTCATTGCGCAATGACAATAAACCCTTGGTTATTCTCTGACAGCTCACATGAAACTCGGGATTTTGTCGGGTTTGTTTGAATTTAATTATAAGGTTATCGATTTATTGTGAAAGCTAACGTCGACCCGTTTCCTTTTTTAAATTCGAAAAAATGTTTGTCAATAATTTGCTGCTAGAATTGGTGACGAAAAAGAAATTAAGTGCGAGTTTTTCGCCAATGTGAAACAGGTCGTATCGAAGAGCTACGATTTGGATGAAACTGTCAGCGTTTGTTTATCTATACATGAAATAAACTCAAGCTAAATATGAGCCCTCTACGACAAAGGGATGTGGGGTGAAACGGGCATTGAATTTCAAGGTCCAGAAAACATTAAAAATCTTAAAATTGCTCGCAGTCCATAACACTTGATCAATTCCAACTCTCTTAGATGCATTTTTTGATGATTTTTATACCTGGAATGATTGCCCTTCAAAATTGATTAAATTTCTCGATCGATTGCATTGTCAATTATCAGAAAAAGGATTCTCTACATTGAACTTGCATCCGGAGATCTTGTGCCCTGTTACCCTTGACATCACACACCAATGCAATATTTATATTTTTACATCGTTAGCTTTCAACTGCACAACTCACCGTCGCTGCTACACATTTCCTCAAGCAACAATCGCCAAAGACGTTGACAGGCGCTGTTTTCTACATTATAATGGAAAACAAGCAAGCACGGTTTTCAGCGCAGAATCAGATATCAGACTTCTAAGCAAGATTCGCTTCCAGGATGCCTCCTGCAACGTTTTCTGCAGCAGTACAATCACTGGAAAGGGAATGGCCTTTGTCGTCGTCATCGTCCAACTAGAGACATGACTGCTAGCTAAACAGCAGCAGCTGCACATGCACATGATAACATTGTTGATAGTTGTTATCATCTAGCATATCATATGCAAAATTTAACATAAATAACACAGTACGTGACTTACAGGGAAGGAAACGATTTGTTTCGCTGCGCTCTCCCGGGTGTGCACCGATCTGGGACAAATCGGGCGGAAAGGTTAGGGTGAGCCAAACGGGAGGATTCCGTAATACACGGTATTGTCATTGTAGGTACACCTCTACACTCTTTTATGATTTTTTGTGTTTTTATTCTTCATAATGTATATATAAAACAATCTCAAAATATCACTCGCCTCTAGATAAAGTTTTTTGCAATTCAATTCTAGTCATAAGAATGATATTTTTTATAATATTAAAATTTTCACAACCTATTTTTACAAATCCAGGCTACTAGGGCCAAGAAATGTGAGCCAAACCGTGACATCCACCAAGCATCTCAAACAACACATTTCTAAAGCAATAGGGATCGCTTAGTGCGATGCAACTCAAAGTGGCACACAAATAGAGTTGGATTCCCTACAACAACAACAACAGCAAAAATGCCAAGAAAAGACAAGATGCACCCATGTGAGATCTGACGAACAAATGGAGAGCACCAGCCCTACCCTGTGGGCGGTGCTGCCGACGCTTCCAGGATATTGTTTATGCATTAGATCCTGAACGGATGCTGAATGCATGCATGCTTGTCTCACATGCACATTTAGCATCTCCCGAGCTATCATGCTCATGGCCCGTGACGACGACGACGACGACGACGACGCTGAAGACACGTGGAACGGATGGAATGTCAATCGGTTCCGTGTGACTCGCCTCCGGAAAGGTTCATCCCTCAATTGGGGGTGGCCCGGGCGTTTCACTTACGGGAAAATGGATTGCGATGCGATTGGAAAATGATTGGAATTTGTTTGCACTCGGTGTGTGACCTTAGCCGGAAGAGCTGGGAGCTCCCGGCTGTGTGTACCTGTCCGGAATGCATGCTGATGGGTTCGCAATTACAGCCGATTACCTATTCATTCCGGAATGTGCTCACTAAAGTGCCATCAGCTTGCGTAGCCGTGGTGAGATCTTGCGGAAAGTTAAATTTCAAAAAACCATTCATTTACAATTAAGTCAAATTTAGAAAATGACATAAATTAAATATTGCGGGTACATAAAAAACACAGAAAGAAAAGAAAACAAAACAATCCAAGAAAATATGAAGATTTTGCCGATACTCCTGAATATGTTCTGAACTTTATAAGGGTTGTCAGATTCAATAATTTGGTTGCGCAGGATTTTACATACTTCTCTTAGGCTTATAAGTTGTGGTTTTTTGTAGCCTAAAAGATAACAACAAATTAAAAAAAAATTAAAAAAAGCATTTTGGGAAATTGAATTTAAGTGAAAAAACGTTACTTAATCCACCTTCAGGCCTTCCTCTCATTTATAGAGTAATTCCAACCCCCCTAAAGTGTCCGCATGGTTCATGGATCTCCGCTAACGTGATCGCAGATCATAAGAGGTCCTAATAAAAATAAGTGATGAGTAAAAAAAAACAGACTACCTACAGAATTTTTCAAGATTATACAGACACCGGCTTTGAGGAAAATGGCATCCCTGTACAAGGCAATTTTGTGGAGATCAGACCAGACCATTTGAGGTTATGTAAATTCAGACCATTTTTAAACTGCTTGTAATTTTAGATAGATAATTCAGATCGTGAAAATTTTTAATCCACAAGAAAGCTCATTTCATAACCTTTCTAAAAATATATAATATGGCAGGTTTGAAATAAAAATAGTACCAAAGTCCTTTATTCTAGAAATTTTGCCTCTTTTCCTTATTTAGCAATCGGGTTTTTTTGGATTACTTAATAAGGAAAGGAGCCAAAATTCCTAGAATTTAGGAATTTGGTACTTTAATTTTTTTCCGTGTAAGCGAAAATATTGCAACAATTTTTATTTGCGCAAAAAAACATTGAAAAAAATTTCGAATCAAAAAATTGACTGCGCAAATCGAAACTCATTTTTTCTTGATATAGTCCAGATTTGATAACCGAATTTCGATTATCCAAAGGTTTTTAGGGACTTGGGAGAATGGAATGACGAACGATTTTTTGTTGTGTTTGTTTATTTTCTAAATTTTAACATCAAATTAGAGTTCGGCGAACCCATTTTAGTCAAATTTGAATGGTTGATTGCATATGAAATAAAAAATGCACTTTTCAATATTTAATTTCCGCCATTTTGGCCGCCATCTTGGATTTAAAAATTCTAAATAAGTTTAGAGTAGTTTAGGGGTCAAACAAAAGCTCAACAATCATAAATAAGACAAAAAAAATCCCGATTCGATTATCCGAAGTGAAATTTTGCCAAGGCCTTCGGATAATCGAGTCTGGACTGTAATGAGTCCTGGATCAACCTTTTACGAATTGGGTACTAAAGCCCTATGTAAATTATTATGTACAACGGTAAAAAACACGATTAAAAACCATTTCTGATCACTTTTTTTCATTTTAATGCAAATTTTTTTTTGACAAGACAACATTTTTTCGATGGATCAACTATGGTCCCCTTGGAACGAGCTGTCAAGTAGGAGCTTTTCTGTCAAGAAGGACCGCGAGGTTAATTTTTCGAAATTGATTTAAAAATCCATTTTAAACTCTTTGTGGTCGTACAAAGGGTCATTTTACTCAGAAAAATAAGCTTTATCGCTGTAAACAATAATATCAGCAATCTAAGCTTCATTTTAGGACCCAATTGTGGGTCTCATTTGTTGTCTACGTTTGAGGTGGAATGACCCATGAATGTTTTTCTTTTAAAAATTTCTTTTTCTAAAATCTTTGGACTTCAGCAGCTAATCCAGATCTGGACACTTAGTAGTAAATCATTTTTGTATAAGCTGGCAATGAAATCTATAATAAATTGGAAATGTATAAATATCATCAGGATGTAGTATAAACAGTCAATTTTAATAGAAATCATGCAAAATATCTCTTTTCTAACATTTTTCCATAAGAATTTTTAAAATTAAAATGACTTGATGTATTTCGAATCCCGGACACTGAAAAAAGCTGATTTGAAATCCGGACACTTTTGCTTCGATTTCCGGACACTCGTTTTTTCATGCGAATCGCACAAATTTTGATTGAAATTTTAATAAATGGCATTCTTTAGGTCTCAAATAAGCTTTTTACATCACAACAATCAAAACTTTGTAAAATATTTTACTAGAATTTAGTTTAATCCAGAACCATAATTTTCTGCTTTGCCTTCCCGGTGCTTTGCACGCCTCTGAAATATTTCAGTGAAATGTTTCTCAATTTTGGGAAACTAATATTTTCATTTTTCTTTATTTTTTTTTGGCATTGACAACAGCGTCTTAACCAAATTGAAATGAAAGTTGATGTTAGAATTCAAATAACACAGTTTTGACAATTATTACGCAAACTGATATTCAAATAACTCATTAAACAAGATGAGGTGTCCGGGTCTTGAAGCGTCCGGGAATTCTTTACAAAAAATTATTGTTAGGGGCTGCGAACGAATTTCTAAAGTTTTTTTTAAAGGTCCTATAAGCTATTGTGTTTCATATGTTTATATGACCTTTTAAAAAAATATAGATTTGTCGCTGGGCTGTGGGTCTAGTACGGAATAGCTAAATTTTCATCAGTTGGAGTCGGAGTAGTCAGAGTCAGAATAAGCTGATTTTAAAAATTTATTTTAAAAGAGCTTGGATCGAAATCATTAAATCTTGCCAAGACAAAAATCTGCTAGTTGGACCAACTGTGGTCTTAGCCTTACCTCTCAAAAAAAAAAAAAAAATGACAAGCATCTTCTTCAGTTTATGGGAGATTATCCATTCAGAGATTTTTTGTCTCAGATTTGCATGATAAATGGAACTAATTAATAAGTTAGCATCAGTGTTGGGATTCGAGTGCGAAGAAGGAAAGCTTTTCTCACTCGCGAACGAGGGAGAGAACGGGCAATCGGCGAGTTGCTCTCGGCAGCTCGGGACTCGCGGCGTCAACTTGAGAGAGATGTTTTTTTGTTTCTAGCGAGGGTGCGAGAATGCCAACACTAGTAAGCATCAATATTTGCATTTTTCTAATTATAATTCGGGTAAGTTTCTCTATGGCATGCAAGTGAAATCCATTTATATCAGAACACCCTTTATCACCACTGATGCCAACATTATAATTGGCCAAAAAATTATGAGCATTTTGTTTTAAAATGCAGATAATGTTTCTTAATCATATTTTTAAATAAAGGCTAAGAATTATCATTAAATTTTCAACCAAACCAGCTCACGCTTTGCGTGATGGTCAAACTGAGTAAGCAGGATACACTGAATGCTAACTTTTGGTTTTAAGGTCCTTATGAAAAAAGTCAAAAATGCAATAAACCAAATTTCTTTCGCAATTTGGAATTCTAACGAATGTATGCGTAAAAAAACTCATTTCCGTGTCCCGAAAAATGGCGCACTCTAATGCATAAGATTTTTTTTGAACTTTTAATCGGATTCTACCCTTTTAGCGAAAAATGTCAACTGCAGCAATACAGCTTACCGGTGACGACTTCCACCACTCTGCGGGAGATAAATTTCGCTGGAATTAATTGGCACAGCTCATCAATGGAAAACGGCAAACAATGGGAAGTAAAAACGCATTCAAAACCAATCGCGCACATTTCGGGGAAAAAATGAAAATTGAACAAAAAAGCATAATTCCAGCAAAAGAAGTGGCAGAAAAGCGATTTTTTCGCAATCAAACAGCGTGGGAGGAAGGTGGTGGGAGGGGGTGGCCATAAATAATAATATCGACAGATTGTGATGCAAAACATGTTTTCTGACATGTTTTGTCAGCGGGGCTTTTATTGTTGGCGGCTTAATTAATTACACTGCGCCGGGCACGTGCAACAGGTTTTTGTTGTGCCGTTCTGCAGCAGGGGGTGGATAGGATTTTTTTAATTTTGTTTTTCTGTGGTTGATTTTTGAACTGCTTTATGCCTTTTGCAATCATTTTGGACACCTATGGCGATCATAATTCAATCGAGCACCTGCCTGGGTGTTGAAGCCCACGGGTTGATTGAATATATAGGTTTATTTTTTTATGATGCGAATAATTGTATTAACTTTAAAGGTAATTTTGTTTGGGATGAGTTAAAAATCAAATCCAAATTCCATAATATTTAAAATATTTGATTTAAAAGTATGTTTTCCTCAGTAAAAACATTGAAAAGACAAACTCATTAATATTTAAGAAAATATTGAATTGTTTGAGATGCTTTGTTCAGATTGTTTTAAAAAAGTATTCGGAGGTTAAGGATGGTCCTAAAACATTTTTTGCAAATAGGAAAAACGATTCAAACATTTCTACAAATCCGCATTCCAAATTAAAAGCCAAATTATGATTTTTCTTTTCTGATTTTTTTGTTGAATTTTATACTGATGTGATGAATTCTTAATTAATATGAATAAATGTTTTGGAAACATGGTACAACGTTTTCCTATTGCTATATAATCAACCCTATCCACTAAAGAATGGTAATGTAGAATAAAGTTAGGTAGTTAACATGCTCTCACTACACCTTCGAACCTGGTCTTCGCCAGAAGTTGCAGGTCGTCCACTTTGTCACTAAACACCGCAGTGACGTCGTCGAGCCGTGGCGCCGACGACGTCTCAAGTGCCGGGGAATGCTTGTAAAATAAATTATCCAACACTTGTTTTGACAGTTCTTGAGGAAAACTGTCGGCGTAAAAAAAAATTCCACCATCATTCCCAGGAAAACGGGGCTTTCGGCATTGCTTTTTTTTTCCTCCCTGGTTAGCAAATGTCTTCCCGTGGTGGATGCCTGTCTAGTTTGTTTCACGACACGATAGTTTAAGTGCACTCGGAAATAAATTGTTAATATCATTTTTCATTTTATACGCCTGGTCTGGTCGCTTCCGAGCTGAGGACACTTTCGGTGGCCGGAAACTGGCACGGAATGTTTGAAATGGTCTCAGAAATCAAGAAAAGGGGGACAGGAAAAAAATGCGGAAACAGTTTTTTTTTTGCGGATTCTTGAAATGGCCAAGAAGCGATGCATTTCTGACTGTTTCTTGCTTCGTTGTTTCTGCATCAATGCTAGTTTTGCTTTCTCTTTGGCTGTTGACAGTGAAAGTGCCGAAAGCGTTCTCAAGATATCGACCGTTCTGAAGAGATTGGCTGGATAGAGCTTCGAAGTTGCAGGGCACTGAGGAATTTACCGTAAGTGCTGGCCTTAAGTGGCAATTTCTGACAGGTACACGATTGTGTTGTTTTTTTTTTATATTTTGCTAAATTTATCCTGTCAATAATATTCTGTTGGCAAAAAAATAATGTTGAGAATATTTATCAAATAACCTTAAATTATATGACCAGGAACACAAAAATAGCTTGAGCATCGGTTTTCCTCAAGATTATTTTTTAAGATAATAAAAAAGTACTATAAATTTCAGGATCTATCAAAACAAATTGTTCTACAAATTTTCTATAATTTTGATCTTGTTAGAAACAGCAAACCGATTTGATTTTTCCGCAAAATTGCCGGTTTTTTTCCAAGTTCGATTATCCGAAAGTGGGCAACATGTCAGTTTTTTCAAATGTATGCCTCGTTTTAGTCAATTAGAGGATGACTTAATGGAGTATTACGTCCTTTTGTAATGGGTAATTCTCCGCCAACGCACACAGCAGTTGCCCCGACCCCTCTTCGATTTGCGTGAAACTTTGTCCTGAGGGGTAACTTTTGTCCCTGATCACGAATCCGAGGTCCGTTTTTTGATATCTCGTGACGGAGGGGCGGTACGACCCCTTCCATTTTTGAACATGCGAAAAAAGAGGTGTTTTTCAATAATTTGCAGCCTGAAACGGTGATGAGACAGAAATTTGCTGTCAAAAGGACTTTTATTTAAAATTGGACGATCGATTTGATGGCTTACTCAGAATCCCGAAAAAACGTATTTTTCATCGAAAAAAACACTAAAAAAGTTTTTAAAATTCTCCCATTTTCCGTTACTCGACATTTTATGGGAAATTTAATGTACTTTTTGAATCTACATTGACCCAGAAGGGTCATTTTTTCATTTAGAACAAAATTTTTCATTTTAAAATTTCGTGTTTTTTCTAACTTTGCAGTGTAATTTTTTAGAGTGTAACAATGTTCTACAAAGTTGTAGAACAGACAATTACAAAAATTTTGATATATAAACATAAGGGGTTTGTTATGGCGATTTTACGAAAAAAAGTTTTGAAAACGTAGCTTTTTGCGATTCTATTTGTTTCATCGTCCGTGTCTGTCACGGGTGACCAATGGTCACTGACCATGAATGGTTATGATCAACGACGAACAACATTTTCAAAACTTTGTTTTCGTAAAATCGCAATAACTCGTGATGTCTATAAGCAAACCCCTTATGTCTATATATCATTTTTTTTTGTAATTGTCTGCTGTACAACATTGTTACACTCCTCAAAATAACCCTGCAAAATTAGAAAAAACACGAAATTTTAAAATGAAAATTTTGTTCTAAATTCAAAATCACCCTTCTGGGTCAATGTAGATTCGAAAAGTACATTAAACTTCCCATAAAATGACATATTCCAAATTTTTTTACAGTCAAGTAACGGACAATGGGATGATTTTTAAAACTTTTTTAGTGTTTTTTTTGGTGAAAAATACGTATTTTTCTGAATTCTGAGTACGCTATCAAATTGGGCGTCTAATTTTACATAAAACTCCCTTTGATAGCAAATTTTCTAAACTTTAAATAATTTTAGAAATGGTCACTCATTATCACTATTTTTAAAAATCGAAAAACTGCAAATATTTCGCTAAAATCAAACTTTCGGTGGCTATATCTTGAAAACAGAGCCTTTTATCAAAAAATCTGTAAAGTTCTTTTCGATTGGAAATTCAATTTTAGGGTATGTTATCCATTAGTGGACCCCTTTCCTATAGTGGACCCTCTGAAGGGTTTTTAATGGAAAATTCAATAAAATCACACTTTCAAGCGTGTTGTTGTCTACAAATCTTTTATTTGGCATGTTCACCATCATTTAGAGCAATGTTGACTGACATTGAATTGTCCTTTTCACCAAAATAAGTGTTTTGAGTTCGACATCTGAAATCAGCCATGGCCACTAGCATTTTCATAACAAAACTGCATTTATATTTTATGATTGAATTAACCATCTAATCATTTTTTGACTGATTATTTAACTTCAGCAAGTCGAAGTAATGTAAGTTTAAGGATATTTACTAAAATAAAGCGAAGAAATGCAATTTTCTAGCAAAAATTATGGGGGTCCAATATAGGACAACGAAAATCCAAACTTTTCCAAAAGTGGACCCCTGTTAATTAAACCTTCAAAAATGATGAAAACTGTGTATTCAAGCAAAAGTTTCTCTAAAAAATACAATAAATGCTTGTTGTTATCAACCTAAACGCATATTTTTTCAATTATGAGTATAAATATAGCTGTTTTCATGTTAAAAGTACCAATAAAGCTGAAGCCTTAAGAATTTATAATTAATCAAAACTATAGTTAATTGTACTTAACTGAAGCACCATAATTGCAGTTTGAAATGATATTTAATAATAATAAATCAATAACAAAACTTTTTTTTTCCAATAAACATGCGTGGTTTTATCAGCAACTGTAAACAATTCTATTGTTTAGTATCGCACGGATAGAAATCCTGTCCGAAAAACCATCAACAAATTGTTTTAAAATCGATAACATCGATTGTTTTCGATTTCGTTTACAATGTTTTCAAAAATGAAAACAATTTCATCGATTTCGAAAACTTTTGTGTTCGAAAACGCAACTTTTTCCGTCACACTTTTTCGAAGCGTAACTACTGTCAAAACGCAGCCTAATTCTAAACGTCAAACAAGCTCTCGTGACAGTTTGTTTATACAATGTTTTTTTTTTTTAGTTTTCGGGTGAAGTAACCGGAGAGCCGGAGAAGTTCCCGGTGACCAGATATTAACTGGTTCCGTTTCGACGGTGTTTGTGAAATGATGTGTGATGTGAATAAATAAAAGCTGCAACAATTGGTGCACAGTGTCCAGCTGCAAACACCGCCATCAAAGTCGTTCCGGCCAACCGGGTCGAGCTTAATAGTGCTTTCTGACCTCCTCCTCCTCCTCCTCCTCCTCCTCCTCCTCCTCCTCCTCCTCCTCCTCCTCCTCCTCCTCCTCCTCCTCCTCCTCCTCCTCCTCCTCCTCCTCCTCCTCCTCCTCCTCCTCCTCTCCTCCTCCTCCTCCTCCTCCTCCTCCTCCTCCTCCTCCTCCTCCTCCTCCTCCTCCTCCTCCTCCTCCTCCTCCTCCTCCTCCTCCTCCTCCTCCTCCTCCTCCTCCAGGGCCACCAGAGGAAGATGTTGTCCAGCGGGAGAAAGTCATCAACGTTCATACCCTCAGAAGCTTGGTAAGATTTGAATGAACAATTTTCAACAAAACTCATAATCGATCGATCTAATCGACCTTCCCCCTCCACAGGCTGCGACGCCGTCCTCTTCCAGATCTGCAGCCACCTCAAATTGAACCACGACGACAAGAAAAGCGACCCGGGACAAGGCGCATCAAACGAACTTGAGCTCCGTCGGCATCCTGGAGCCGATCGCGGTCAAGCTTCGGTCGTGCAGAAGGCGCTGAATACCCACACTCACACACTACATTACACTCTACCACCACAAAACAACAACATTCTTTAATTCTTCAATTCTAATTTAAAAAAAACTAAAAATCTAAATTTCTAATTTTTTTAAGTGCTCTAAAAATTTAAATTCTAAAATTCTAAAATTCTAAAATTCTAAAATTCTAAAATTCTAAAATTCTAAAATTCTAAAATTCTAAAATTCTAAAATTCTAAAATTCTAAAATTCTAAAATTCTAAAATTCTAAAATTCTAAAATTCTAAAAAAATTTTAAAATTCTAAAATTCTAAAATTTTTAAATTCTAAAATTCAAACATTCTAAAATTCTAAAATTCTAAAATTCTAAAATTCTAAAATTCTAAAATTCTAAAATTCTAAAATTCTAAAATTCTAAAATTCTAAAATTCTAAAATTCTTAAATTCTTAAATTCTTAAATTCTAAAATTCTAAAATTCTAAAATTCTAAAATTCTTTAATTCTTTAATTCTAAAATTCTAAAATTCTAGAATTCTAAAATTCTAGAATTCTAGAATTCTAAAATTCTAAAATTCTAAAATTCTAAAATTCTAAAATTCTAAAATTCTAAAATTCTAAAATTCTAAAATTTTAAAATTCTAAAATTCTAAAATTCTAAAATTCTAAAATTCTAAAATTCTAAAATTTAAAACTCTAAAATTCTAAAATTCTAAAATTCTAAAATTCTAAAATTCTAAATTCTAAAATTCTAAAATTCTAAAATTCTAAAATTCTAAAATTCTAAAATTCTAAAATTCTAAAATTCTAAAATTCTAAAATTCTAAAATTCTAAAATTCTAAAATTCTAAAATTCTAAAATTCTAAAATTCTAAAATTCTAAAATTCTAAAATTCTAAAATTCTAAAATTCTAAAATTCTAAAATTCTAAAATTCTAAAATTCTAAAATACTAAAATTCTAAAATTCTAAAATTCTAAAATTCTAAAATTCTAAAATTCTAAAATTCCAAAATTCCAAAATTCTAAAATTCTAAAATTCTGAAATTCTAAAATTCTAAAATTCTACAATTCTAAAATTCTTAAATTCTTAAATTCCAAAATTCCAAAATTCCAAAATTCCAAAATTCTAAAATTCTAAAATTCTAAAATTCTTAAATTCTGAAATTTTAAAATTCTAAAATTCTAAAATTCTAAAATTCTAAAATTCTAAAATTCTTAAATTCTTAAATTCTTAAATTCTTAAATTCCAAAATTCCAAAATTCCAAAATTCTAAAATTCTAAAATTCTAAAATTCTAAAATTCTAAAATTCTAAAATTCTAAAATTCTAAAATTCTAAAATTCTAAAATTCTAAAATTCTAAAATTCTAAAATTCTAAAATTCTAAAATTCTAAAATTCTAAAATTCTAAAATTCTAAAATTCTAAAATTCTAAAATTTAAAATTCTAAAATTCCAAATTAAAATTCTAAAATTCTAAAATTCTAAAATTCTAAAATTCTAAAATTCTAAAATTCTAAAATTCTAAAATTCTAAAATTCTAAAATTCTAAAATTCTAAAATTCTAAAATTCTAAAATTCTAAAATTCTAAAATTCTAAAATTCTAAAATTCTGAAATTTTAAAATTTTGAAATTCTCAAATTTTCAAATTCCAAAACTCCCAAAGTCCGTTATTCTCAAATTCCCAAAATCTCAAATTCCCTAATTCCCTAATTCTTTAATTCCCAAATTCCCAAATTCCTAAATTCCCAAATTCTTAAGTTCTCAAAATCCCAAATTCCCAAATTTTCAAATTCTTAAATTCCCAAATTGCCAAACTCTTAAATTCTCAAATTCCTAAATTCCTTTATTCTCAAATTGCTAAATTCACAAATTCCTCAATTCTCAAATTCTTAATTTCCCAAATTCCTAAATTCTCAAATTCCCATATTCCTTAAAATAAAATCAAAAATTCAAAATTTCAAAAATTCAAAAATTAAAAAATTCAAAAATTCAGAAATTCAATAATTTAACAATTCAAAACTTCAATTATCCAAAAATTTCAAAATTCCTAAATTCCTATATTCCTAAATTCCTAAATTCCTAAATTCCTAAATTCCTAAATTCCTAAATTCCTAAATTCCTAAATTCCTAAATTCCTAAATTCCTAAATTCCTAAATTGCTAAATTCCTAAATTCCTAAATTCCTAAATTCCTAAATTCCTGAATTCCTTAATTCCTAAATTCCTGAATTCCTAAATTCCTAAATTCCTAAATTCCTAAATTCCTAAATTCCTTAATTCCTAAATTCCTAAATTCCTTACTTCCTTAATTCCTAAATTCCTATATTCCTAAATTCCTAAATTCCTAAATTCCTAAATTCCTAAATTCCTAAATTCCTAAGTTCCTAAATTCCTAAATTCCTTAATTCCTAAATTCCTAAATTCCCAAATTCCTAAATTCCTAAATTCCTAAATTCCTAAATTGCTAAATTCCCAAATTCTTAAATTCCCAATTTCACATATTCCCAAATTCCTAAATTCCCAAATTCCCAAATTCCTAAAAAAAATCTTAAATTCAAAAATTCAAAAATTCAAAATTTCAAAAATTAAAAAATTAAAAAATTTAGAAGTTCAATAATTTAACAATTCAAAACTTCAATTATTCAAAAAATTCAAAATTCCTTTATTTCTCAATTCCTTAATTCCTAAATTCCTAAATTCCTAAATTCCTAAATTCCTAAATTCCTAAATTCCTAAATTCCTAAATTCCTAAATTCCTTAATTCCTAAGTTCCCAAATTCCTAAATTCCTAAATTCCTAAATTCCCAAATTCCCAAATTCTTAAATTCCCAAATTCCTCAATTCTCTAATTCCTGAATTCCCAAATTTCCAAATTCCCAAATTCATAAATTCCTAAATTCCTTAATTCCTGAATTCCTAAATTTATAAATTCCTAAATTCCTAAATTCCTTAATTTCTTAATTCCTAAATTCCCAAATTCCTAAGTTCCTAAATTCCTTAATTCCTAAGTTCCCAAATTCCTAAATTCCTAAATTCCTAAATTCCTAAATTCCTAAATTCCTAAATTCCTAAATTCCTAAATTCCTAAATTCCTAAATTCCTAAATTCCTAAATTCCTAAATTCCTAAATTTCTAAATTTCTAAATTCCTAAATTCCGAAATTCCTGAGTTCCTAAATTCCTAAATTCCTAAATTCTAAATTCTGGTTCTGGGTTCTAAATTCCTAAATTCCTAAATTCCTAAATTCCTAAATTCCTAAATTCCTAAATTCCTAAATTCCTAAATTCCTAAATTCCTAAATTCCTGAATTCCTAAATTCCTAAATTCCTAAATTCCTAAATTCCTAAATTGCTAAATTCCTATATTCCTAAATTGCTAAATTCCTAAATTCCTTAATTCCTTAATTCCTAAATTCCTAAGTTCCTAAATTCCTTAATTCCTAAGTTCCCAAATTCCTAAATTCCTAAATTCCTTAATTCCTAAGTTCCCAAATTCCTTAATTCCTAAATTCCTAAATTCCTAAATTCCTAAATTCCTAAATTCCTAAATTCCTAAATTCCTAAATTCCTAAATTCCTAAATTCCTAAATTCCTAAATTCCTAAATTCCTAAATTCCTAAATTCCTAAATTCCTAAATTCCTGGGTTCCTGGGTTCTAAATTCCTGGGTTCCTGGGTTCCTAAATTCCTAATTCCTAATTCCTAAATTCCTAAATTCCCAAATTCCTAAATTCCCAAATTCCTAAATTCCTAAATTCCTAAATTTCTAAATTCCTAAATTCCTTAATTCTTAAATTCTTAAATTCCTAAATTCCTAAATTCCTAAATTCATAAATTCCTAAATTCCTAAATTCCTAAATTCCTTAATTCCTAAGTTCCCAAATTCTTAAATTCCTAAATTCCTGAATTCCCAAATTCCTAGATTCCTAAATTCCTAAATTCCTAAATTGCTAAATTCCTAAATTCCTAAATTCCTAAATTCCTAAATTCCTAAATTCCTAAATTCCTGAATTCCTAAATTCCCAAATTCTTAAATTCCCAAATTCCCAAATTCCCAAATTCTCAAATTCCCATATTCCTAAATTCCTGAATTCCTAAATTCCCCATTTCTTAAATTCCCAAAATCCCAAATTCATAATTTCCTAAATTCCTAAATTCCTGAATTCCCAAATTCCCAAATTCTTAAATTCCCAAATTCTCAAATTCCCAGATTCTCAGATTCTCAAAATCCCAAATCCCAAATTCCCAAATTCTTAAATTCCCAAATTCCCAAGATCACAAATTCCCCAATTCCCAAATTTCCATATTCCCAAAATCACAAATTCCCCAATTCCCAAATTCTTAAATTCCCGAATTCCCAAACTCTCAAATTCCCAAATTCCTTAATTCCTAAATTCTCAAATTCCTAAATTCCCAAATTCCTCAATCCCCAAATTCTTAAATTCCCAAATTCCTTAATTCTCCGATTTCCAAATTCCTTAATTCTCAAATTCCCAAATTCCTATATTCCTAAATTCCCAAATTCCCAATTTCTTAAATTCCCAAATTCTCAAATTCCCAGATTCTTAAAACCCCAAATTCCCAAATTCCAAAATTCTTAACACACACACACACACACACACACACACACACACACACACACACACACACACACACACACACACACACACACACACACACACACACACACACACACACACTCACACTCACACAAAGATTAGTTATTAAATTAATTATGTACTATTTGCCTCAATAAATAAATAAAACGAATCAACTGTTTTACTGAACCAAAGAAATATCCAACGGTCAATTCAAAAACCAAAACCAACGGTCAATTCAAAAACCGATTAAACCGTTCGGGATGGCTGCGTGCGTTTTGTTTTGAACCAGGCGTCACCAACCGTAACCACTCAAAATCAACAACATTGTTCTCGATTTTGTTGCAAATGTTACCGGACGACTGATCGACAACATTCTGAAACGAATTTCAGAACGAATCGAGAACAATGTTGTCGATTTCCCGGACAGGATTTCTATCCGTGCGGTCAACCATTTATGTAATTAATATGGAAAAATTTGCATCAAGATTACTTTTTTTTAATTATTTTTATGTTTACAGTGGTTTTTGAGACGTTTTCTCTGATCTTTTTCGGAAATAAATGTGTTTAAATGTCTGTTTGGTTTTTTGTTGTTTAAAGCCAAATTTGTTAACAAAAATATTTGTTTATGATAAAAGTGAGCAAAATCCATCTTTTATTCATTATATCTATCATTAGACCTACACCATGCATCAAAACATCAAATATCGGTTAAATTTGGTATAAAAATAACAGTTTGCCTATAGTGGACCCGGGTCCACAATCGGATTATGGACCCGGGTCCACTATAGGAAAAGGGGGTCCATAACAGGCAAAAAAACTTTTTTTTTCAATTGGCTATTTTTCTGCTCAAAAACAAATAACTGATGAAATAAATAGTCAAAATTGTTCGAAAGACTTCAGTTATCATTGTTTTGTACAAAGGGTTATGAAAAAGTGCTTAAAATATTGAAAATTTGTGAAAAATGTGCTTCGGCTCTACTAGGGGGTCCACTAATGGTTAAAATACCCTACATAAAAAAATACGTCAATTTTTTTTTGCGTGAAATTTCGATTTTTCCCAAAAATATCTATTTTTTTCAAAAATTCATAACTTGGCGGGAGATTTTTTTATCATGTTTCTCTATGTCTCAAAAGTTGCGGGTTTTTGTCCTCTTAAACATATAAAAAAATCTCGGAAATAATTTTTTTTTGGGAAATTGAGTTTTTGTGAAAAAAATGTTAATAAAAAAATCTGCATTTTTTTCGTGTACCTATTTTTTCTCAATTGTCCTCAACAATACCTACAACTTTTCCGAAGACATCAAATTGATCAGAAAATTCATTCAAAAGTTACAGTTATTCGAATATTTACGTACCATTTTTGTATGGACAGCTGCCAAAATTGTATGGAGACTTGTATGGGTGAACCAATGACTCAAAATAGCTTCTTTGGTCATGGGGAAGGTCCCCATGAAATTTGAGTCAAATAAAAAAATACAAATGAAATCCATTTCCGGTTTTGTTAGAGAATTGCTCAAATCAAGTTTTTGTGGCAAAAAGTGATATAAAAAATTATCAATAATTTTTTTTGTGGATATTTTTTTCCAGTGTAGTCCTTGTCCATACCTACAACTCTTGTCGAAAACACCAAATCGATAAAAAAAAATCTTCAAATGGGGGGCCAGAATATGGGACTTTTTCTCAAAACCTCGCTCCACAAGCTGAATATTGTTCCTTGAGCCATTTTAGGACCCTGGGCCAAATATGAACAAAATCGGTCAATATTTACCCATTGATACTCTGGGGTGAAGTTTGTATGGGAAAAATCGAAAAAATGTATGGAAAATCCAATTTTCTTACAGTTTGGTCTGCAGGATGGGCTACTTCAGTCCAAATATTCCCAAAAGTGAGGCTCGGGTATCATTAGGTTAATCTTAACCAATTTCGCTCAAAATTTGCACAGATGCTTAAGGTAACCCAATAGACCGTTTTCCGTTTTGTGGAGCAGGGGGTCAATTTTTCTGGGCATTTGCCAAATTTGCATGGAAAATTATATGGACAAACTAATGATACGAAATGGCTTCTTTGGGCATACCGGAGGCACCAAAAATGATTCAGCTGGATTAAAAAAATACAAAAAATAAAAATTAAAAATAGAACTATTTCGTAGAGAATTGTTTATATCACGGTATGTTAAAAATAATTTTATTTTACTGATATTAGTCTTTAATTATTTGAATACGAAGATTTTTTTTCAAAAATACGCGTACTTTAACTCTAACCATACTGGTCTCCAAGCATCATAACTTATTCCACTCGCGCAATCGTATGCTACAAAACGATTGAGATATAAAACCGTTCCTCAGCCGGTGCTCTGCTGAAAAAACACTAGGATCCACACCTTGCATGCGACACGACCGGAGCCACTTCATCAGCGCTATGTTGAGGTGTGTTTGTTCTGGCCACCATCCGACCCACCACCACGGAACATGGCGCGGAGGACACAAAAATGCTTACTCACAGAACCTTTAACGAGGGTGACAAAAATCATGATTCAGTATAGCTAGCTCGCCCGTGTCCCTCGACCATTTTGGATCTACCCTTGGGGCTTTTACCTGGCCTGCCGTTGATGCCGGTCGGTCCTTGGCCAAGCCGGACCGGGCCGCCGCCGGAACATCCGGAACAAAGGGGGGATAAAAAAAAGGCGTGCAATAAAGTGAAGAGTTTTACATGACAGAACTCGCTCATATATCATAAACTCGTAATTTTATGCTTGTTCCTAGCTGGTTTTTTATGCTTTCATTTTTTTCTACACTTTTGTTACTGGCCCACTTTGTGCGACTGGGCCTGGAGTTACTTCCACACCAACATCTGGACGGGACATTATTCTCAGCATTGAATTCGCGCTAAAACAAATTATGAACCTTCACGCTAGCTTATACGCCACGTGCAATGGGTGAGCTGCGATTTACGGTGTACCTGGACGACGGGTACAACAAGTTATACACTTTGGCGGGCCGTGCCTCCAGCAGCGGCCAGGACCAGGTGGTGGTGACCAATGGTCTCCGTTAAGAATGACATGCACAAAAAAGGGTTATAGGACCAGGGAGTGAGAAAAAAAGGAACACATGTTTTTCTGGTGACGTACTAGGCCAGGTCCTTACTAAGGTAGCATAAGAGAGTTGTTAGTTGTGAACTTTATTCAACCTGATTGGTTTAGAATCTTTTTTTTTATTATAAAATCTTTGAGATGTATTATTATAACATAATTAATGCAAGGACCTGTTAATGCATTTTGTTTAAAAAGATAGATAACTTTATGGTAAATACCTGTAATTTTAAAAAAGTAGGGGAGAGTGGGGAGACTTGATCCCTTTTTTTTGTATCGCACATAACTCTGTCAATTTCTCACAAAACTATGATCTTTTTGCATGAATTGAAAGCTTAAACATTCAACTATGTTTGGCTGATGAGGGTATTTCATCAGATAAACTCTTCGAATAATGCCAAGCCTTTTAAAAAAATATTTTAAACCGGCATTTTCAAAATGTTGGGGGTAATTTGATCCCCCTTTCAACATTTTGAAGAAATCTTAAGCAAAATGTTTCTTATTCATCCAAACTTTTAATTTTCTATAAGATACAGCAATTTCACATTAAACCTGTACGTTTGTGTTCAAAATATAACAAGTTCAGCATGTAAAATATTTAAAAACTTAAAATTTTCTTTTTTAGACCAAAATTGAGCATGTTTACAAAAGCTGGTAATTTTTGTTTATAAAACTTTTGAAAAATTGTTCAAACTGCAGTTAGTTATGTACAACTATACTAAAAGAAACTATGTACGAAAACCAAGCCAAATTATTTAATTTTGAGGCTGATTCCAGTGACTGTAAAAATGCAGGGATCAAGTCTCCCTTACCGCACTTTTTTAAACAATTGATTGTAAAAATAGTTTGACGATAAATTTAACGTCAAATGCGTAAGGGGTTTGGAGTTGATATGTTTATCAAACAATTCATGCATAAAAAATATTTTTTTGAATAATTTTTGAGTGTTTTCTATACTTATCAAAACAAAGAAAAAAGATCTCTTGGAAGTTTTTTGCAGCACTTCTTAGATAAATGTGTGTAACTCAATCCAAACATTTTTTAATTTTTTTCTTTGTTTTCTACAATGAGTTTTAGTCAATTTCGCACAACATTCTAGAACAAAGCTAATTGTTTTACCCACATGCTGACGAGATACAGGCTTGGGATCAAGTGTCCCCGGGGATCAAGTCTCCCCACTCTCCCCTACATACATATTTTTAAATATTCACTAGGATAATAACATAATATACCTTAAAGTATTCTTGAAAACCATCTACGCTGCATTCCACCTCATCAACTTCCCATACCAACTTTTCCGGAGCGCGAAATAAAAATACGCAAAGCCGGAACCTCCCCCAACCCAGTCAAGCAGGTGGGTCAACGGAGAATCCAACCCACAGCTGGTCCTGGTCCGGAGCGCGTTATCTTGGTGGAAAATAATTGCACCTCAGGTGTTTGCAATTAACTTTGATACTTGTTTACCGTTTGCGGACATTCAGCGGCAAGCAGGTGCCCCCTGCTGTTTGGGGTCTGGCCATACATGACAGCGGAACAAGTTGATAAAAAGAAGGTCAAAAGGAAATTAGCCCCGATGGATTGGGGTGGGTTGGGAAAATCCGGTATGTGCCTCAGGCCGGTGAGATATGCAGGTGCAGTCCTCCGTTTTTTTTCACGAATACACACAAACACGCACGCACACAGTGGACACAGCTGGGCTGGAGGTTGGTCGCGGAAAATGTTACATGGCTGGGTGCGATAATTGTGGGTGGGCTGTTGCGCTGGTCACTCCGGTAGAAACTGGTAGAACTCACGTAGCTCAATTTGAACTCGGTGAATGCAATCAGGCAGTGAATGTACGGAATAATTTGCTCTTTCAGTTATTAACGACTGTCAATTCATTGCCCAGGTATTGCTCTCGGTGAAGTTTTACCCTCGTGAATATTGGGACTTCCATTTTCTGACCATTCCTGATTGGCGAGAAAAAAAAAAACAAAAACAAAAAGTTTTTGTGATAGCACTACCAATAAACTCAAACAAATTTGTTCAAATGCCTCAAAAGCTTCCACCCCAGGGTTTGAACTGACGACCTTTGGAGTGCGAGTCCAACCGCCGCCAGCGATTCCACCGGAGCAGGCTTGATTTGATGTGTTGTTTGCCTTTTTTATAGCAGGGAGATGACTCCCTCACCTGGAATGATTTAACGGCCTAACAACATCCAAGGCAGGGACCGACGTTTTACTTCCCCATCCTATGGAAGGTTGGAGCAGATGAGAATCAAACCCATGATCATCCGTTTACAAATTGGACAGCTCAACCATTCGGCCAAGCCTGCTGCCACTACAAACAAATAATAACTATAATAGAGCATCTTTTCCATATTTGAAGCTCTTGGGTGTTCTTAATTTGTCCTGATTCACCCAGGTGCATAAATTTTAATTTTATGTATTTTATTTTACTACAGTAGGCTGACAATGTTAACTATAGCTTTGTCGTCAACACAGTCAATACATCTTCCGTAGGTTTCGGTAATATGTCACGCAATTTTTGAGCCTTTGGCAATTATAGTCAAACAATCTGTAGCCGAGTTATAAATTTTTGATAAAATACTGATTTTGGAAAAAAAAATCGAAACTTCATGCAAAAATAAATTTGACCTAATTTTCTTATGTAAAATTGAATTTGCAATCGTGAAGTACTTTCCAGATTTTTTGATTAAGGGCTTCGTTTTCAAGATATAGCCATCGAATGTTTGATTTTAGGGAAATATTTGCAGTTTTTCGATGTTTAGAAATAGTGGACCATTTTCTTCGAAAATCAATGTTATGTTTTTTTTTTTTTTTTTTTTTTTTTCTATGGCTCAAAAGTTGTGGGTTTTTGTACCCTAAAACATCTCGAACCTGCAAATCTTTTACCCATTGCAAATCAGCTTACCCATTGCAAATCTTGAAAATTCAAAAGACGTTTTTTTAGGAAATGGAGTTTGTGTGAAAAAAGTTATTTTGAAAATCGGCATTTTTTCCGTGAACATATTTAATTCTCAATAGTTCTCAACAATACCTACAACTTTGCCGATGACACCAAATTGATCAGAAAATTCACTCAAAAGTTACAGATTTTCGAATAAGATACATATTTTGTATAGGCAGCAGCCAAAATGTAGACTTGTATGGGTGAGTCAAATAAAAAGTACAAATAAAATCCATTTCCGGTTTTTGTAGAGAATTGTTGATATGTAATAATAATCGAACAATATAGGCTTAGGATCAGGGTTGCAATGTCAAAATTTAAAAAATCTGGACAAGTCTCGATAACACATCTGGAAAAATCTGTTAGACGAAAATATAAAAAAAGAATGAGGAAGGGAAAGAAAGATATTAATTAACTCGAAAGTTTGTAAATTCGCAATGGTTAAATTGATTTCAGTATCAAGAAGGTTTAATTTACATTATAATTAAAATAAATATTTACAATAATGACTATTTCCAATTAAACGCGTTCATTTGAGTGAAAAATGTTCGAAATTTCCAGAAAATTAAGGGGTTACATACATGTAGAAAATCACAAAATTTTATATTACAGAAAATGTATTAAATTCACCCAAATGACGATTTTCAAACACTCCTGAATATTTCATGAAGATATTTCAAGTTTATACTGAGTAGGAAACGATTGAGCTCAAAATTTTGGCATGCGCAAACTTTGTGAGCGTTTTTCTCTAAACACCGAGTTGATTTACGGGTGCCACGATATCTCGAGATGAGACGGACCAAATTGGCTGAAATTTCGGGTGAAGCCTGTCAAGACATATCCCGTGTGCATGATGAAGGCCGATTTTAAAATTTCCCTTTTTAAAAAAATACAAAGATCAAAAACTAACTTTTTCATATGAAAAATAAAAATCTTTTTTTAAGCAAACTTTTTGAAAATTGACCGTCATCGACGTCATGAAATGAAACCAGCTTAATGAGTCTTTACCAAAATTTTGAGCCTATTTGGTCAAATCAGTGTTGAGATATCGTGGCACCCGTTTTTTGATACTGCCATCTTCAAATATCTATATTTCAGTAAGGATACATCCAAATATGTTCAAATTTATTTTGTTGATAGATAAAAATGTTTACTTTAATGCTCTGAAAACAGATTTAAAAAAAGTTTAAGCGTGTGCTCAAACCAACCACTGGTATTTTTGTCGATTTACATGTATGTTACCCCTAAAAAAATCATGGTTGATGCTTGAAACTTGAAAAATCTGGCATTCCTACACCCAAAGGAAAAATATATCTCAAAATCTGCAACATTGGATTTGCTGCAGAAAATGTCACATTTTATATCATTTTTTGCAGCAAGCCCGTAGCTCATTTTTGCCCGCGTGTAAACATTTCAGCGATCTGCAGTTCTCACCAACACATATAATGCTGGCCCGTCCCCGAGCAACACTCCAAAGAGAAGCATATGTTAGTGCTCTTTCACTCCCTTTTCATCAAGTGTCCATGGCGCGGTGGTAGCGTGTCGGATCAATAACCAAGAAGTTGGTGGTTCGATCCTCGTTCTGCTAAGTGTTTTTTTTAAATACAACCAAAAAGCCGTCGGTAATGTCGATGATTATCGGTAACGGGCAAAAATGTCATACTCAATGAATTAGGGGATCGAGAATCAAGAACTGTCCAGGAACTACGAAAACCATCGTCAAAATTTTATATTCACACAACTTTAGAAAAGCACCATTAAAAATATTAGTAGCAGAAACATCTTCCTCAAATTACAAAAAAAAAAAAATGTTTCCAAAAAAGTAGTTTTTTCTTGTTTTTGTCTTTTTTGGTCTAGGCGCGCATAACGCGTTGATAACCTCAGTTTATTTTATTTTTTTCGAAAAATCATATCTCAAAAGGTCCAGACACCGTAAAAAACGGCAATTTAATGTTTCAAACGACATTCTCAAATGTTAGGCTAGATTTGCTGAACATAAGCCCATTTTTCCTAGAAAGCCCAAATGTTAACCAAGACAGCTCAAAGCGGTTGACACGGCTCGGAGCTATGATTTAAAATATGGTTTTGCTAAAATTTATGAAAATTACCATTTGTGGAGCTACCCTAGAACGGCATAGGTTACCCTAATGGCCAGAATAAATTCGGATCTAATTATAATTTTTTGGTTTATGCTGTTTTCAATTGGAATTGCTGCTAAGTTAGTATAGGGAACTGAGGTAACTGAGATAATTCTCATTTTCAATACAAATTCATCCAATTTTCGTATTACTCCCCACCAGTGGAAGCAAATAGTGTGTACAAGTGCTTTGCACATGTCGCTGCCATCATTCGCCATAAAACTAAACATTATCAACACCTTCACCCCTGACTTCACCCAGTCGCAAAAATACATTCACGAGGTCGTAACTTTCGGCTAATGCTGATGATGACGAAAGGCGTGCAGTTCCCGAGCTCGGCGCCCGGCTGATGTGCTGTTGACAGTCAAACTAAATAGAGCCCATAAATAAAACCGGGGGTATCATCTTTGTAGACTCTGTTCCACTTGGTTGCGAGCGCGCGCTCTTGTTTGCCGTCGTCAGTGTTGCCAGCTCACAGAGAGTTGTCACGTGTAAATATGAGCGAAAGTCAGACAACGGTCGTAAATATTTCGAGTTCGTGCGCGAGCGGAAAAGTCCTGGGCTTGGTGGTGGCGAACTGCCAAGAAATGAATTTGTAATGCCACACGCCGCACGCGATAAGCGACTCGAATCAAGTGGAAACTTGTGTGGATGTGTGTGTGTGTTGCAAGTTTAGGGGTTTATCATCAGTCGCCTTTGAAGCATTTGGGGGGTGCAAATTGATCTGTGGTGTAGGCGAATTCCTTAGCGGGGTTGGGAAGAGGATCGGTTTAACCCTCATTTTTTTATAGATATCATTATTAACGTAAGATATTTAGCAATGTGAAAATGGTTCCTTAAACCAAGGTGACAATGATAGCCGAAGTAATGTCTTTTCAATAAGGTTATTTTTGAAGACTCGTTTGAGAAATTCTAAGTGTAAAGTTTGTCAAACTACGTGTCTTAACATTATATATAAAGTTTATGAATTTGCAGTAAAGTTATTAAAAATTGCAAAATATATTGAATATTTATTTTAAAAATTGCCGAAAAAAAAATAGTTTGTGTTTCTAACAAAACAAATTTTGTAACATGAATCAAACAATTTCCACATTTACTAAGAATCTTGATCTACTGAATAGACATTTGAAAATTCTTTGAAACAACTTAAAGCTTGTAACTTAGAAATTTATTTATTTGTATTAAGTGTAAAATTGTCCAAAGCACCAGATATTGTAGTTTAGTTTCTGGTTTGAAGACTTTTGGCATAGAGAGAATTTTGACACTTTGAGAGTATTTACAGTATGTAAAAAAAGTATTTACACCCCTTGGGCACTATGCACATTTTGTGATGAAACATGTAAAAAATTTTAAGTTTGACAGGAACCTAGTACTACGTTTTGTTCAGAAACTCATGCCAGACATTTTGCTACAAAAAGCTTATGAAATGATAATTGCTATAAAAAGTTATATA
This sequence comes from Culex quinquefasciatus, assembly GCF_015732765.1. Taxonomy (NCBI): domain Eukaryota; kingdom Metazoa; phylum Arthropoda; class Insecta; order Diptera; family Culicidae; genus Culex; species Culex quinquefasciatus. The sequence continues at coordinate 191,818,973 of NC_051862.1, read as the reverse complement.
ACAAATACTATTACGAAAATAAAAAAGGTGCAAAAAAAGTTTGTACACCTTTCGAAAAATTTACATAAATAATGTTATTTGTTGACAAATCACCATAAATCCAGTCTCCCCACTAAAAATAGGCATCCTTGACTGATTAAAAAAATAATTTGGATTGAATATTAAGTTTACTAACTACTTAGTATAAAAGTTTATATAACTCTGGAAATTCTATATAAAATTTATCTAAACTTAATTTTGCAAACTTTTAATTCAACTAAATGTCAATATATTACCATATAATTGTAAATAAACATAGTTGGCAATTTATATGTTAAAATGCATTTAGGAGTTAAAGCAAAATTAAGTTTATGAATAAGTATTTTATATCAATTTCCAGGTTATATAAACTTTTATACTAAGTAGTTAGTAAACTTTATATTCAATCCAAATTATTTTTTTAATCAGTCAACGATGCCTATTTGGAGTTGGGAGACTGGATTTATGGTGATTTGTCAACAAATAACATTATTTATGTTAATTTTTCGAAAGGTGTACATATTTTTTTGCGCCTTTTTTATTTTCGTAATAGTATTTGTTATATAACTTTTTATAGAAATCATCTTTTCATGAGCTTTTTGTAGCAAAATGTTTGGCATGAGTTTTTGAACAAAACGTAGTACTAGGTTCCTGTCAAACTATAAATTTTTTACATGTTTCATCACAAAATGTGCATAGTGCCCAAGGGGTGTAAATACTTTTTTTACATACTGTAAATAAATCGATGATGTCATAATGCTAGTTAATTAACTTTTCAAACTATTTTTTTATTTAGCCTACTTTTTAACGAAACGTGTCACAAAATGCTTTCTACATTGTTACAGTTGTAACACAGTTAAAAAAATAAAAAAATAAAAATCATTCCATTTATCTTTTTTTAAACTAAGTTCACAATATATATATTTTTTTTTCAAAAAGGCTAGAAGTGCCCTTTTTGATTAAATAAACAAATTAAAATTAATGTTTCTTTTATAGGGGGAAAGGGACATTTATTATTATTGTTTATTTCTTAATACAAAGGGTACCAATGTATGGCCCGCGGGCCAAACGTGGCCCGCATGGTGATTTTTTATGGCCCGCGCACCCATTTTGAATGATCATGAGAATTGCCCGTTGACCACTTGTGAAGTGTTTTTATACTTTTTGTTTTTTAGGTTTATTTCAAACTTTTTTACGCTTATCATTTGTTTTAATTTTTTATTGATAAAAAACTGATTTGATTTATATATAACTGATATGATTTATTAATATTTTGATCCCCATTTACCTACACAAATATTTTGATAACAAATCTTAATAAATATAACAATTTAATCTTTTTCTATGTTAGTGTAACTAGTAAATATCGTCAAAACTTTCAAACCAAGTTCAAACTTAAATTAGGTAGAAATCTGTAATAATTACAAAAATATATGTATTTCATATTCCAATTTGAAAATCATAATGACCCTTTTTTATGAACTGACTCTCAAACTTACTTTGCACTTAGAAACCTTCCCTCAATTTCGGACTGATTATCCTGATTATTCTCTACAGACGGTTGGCTAACGAAGCTGATTTACTACCATCTGATGAAGGCAGACAAAATGTTGAAATGGGAGGAATAAGGCTGTTGCAAATATTTTACAAAGTTTTGTTGACTAACTCTTCCCTCCCCCCTCATCATATTATATTATTATTGGCTCGAGTAATTGAGAGCAAACATAATTTTATTCAAAAAACTTCAAAATATCAATGAAATTTAAAGTACAATATGCGCAAATCAATTAAAAATGCATTCCTCTGCGTTTAGAATAATTTTGAGCATTTTTGGAATTTTAGTGAAGTGGTTTTTCGCTAAAATGTTGTTTACGTCGATCCTCACATTTTTTGAAAAAAAAAAAAAAACCAAAACAGCTTGAATAATTTTCTAACATTTTTTCCATTGAACAGTTAAATTTCTGGTTCTCAACGATTATTTTCTAATTTTGCACTGAGTTCTATGCAATATGTTTTGCATTTCTGAAAATGCATTTTTTTAAATAACATTTTTGTAATTTTGGCCCGCAGCCTCATTTGAGCTTCTAATTTGGCCCGGATTCAAAAAACTTTGAGCACCCCTGTCTTAATAGAAGAGCGTCATAACCCGAGAAAACGGAAATCAAAGAAAATGGGCTTTAAGGAAAAAAAAAATCCTCGAAAATGGCAAACAATTTTTTGAGAATTTAACAATTATTTTTCCGATTTGTTCAAGGTTTTAAGTTCCGTCAAGTATGATGCCATAAAACAACAGAACACAATATGTCAATTATAATTCGAGAAATGCTACATTAGAAAAGCACTTAATTTACAGATTTTCTTTTGAGTTATAGGAATTCTCGTGAAAATAACAAAAATACCGGGAAAGGGGGTGATTTTTTTCATGTGAAACTTGTTTATAGAGTTAAAAACCATTTGGTGATTATGAATTTGTTACTGATCTTACCACACTGAAGGACGCTTGAGAGTTAGAAAAAAAATCCACCCAAAAACCTCTTGGGGCAAGTCGCGGGCTTAAATATTTATGTCCCAATCGCATGCCACTTGGCTGGTACACCTCAGCTGGGGCATAAATTAATTACAAATGAACGGTTTCATTCCTCCAATTAATCACCTGGCGTGGACTATTAGCAAGCGGGTCCTCCTGAGAAGGGAGGGTGTGTCGTTTACAACCACCCTTTCGCAGCCAGCTGAGATGGTGGGAAGGCGATTGCAAGCGTCGTTGTTGTCGTCCTTACAATGTTGACGACGGTGTTACCCCCTTGTTCCGTGGGCCGGCGAGGAAAACGAAACTATTTTGATTTTATTGCAAACACTTGAGAACTCAACAAGGGTGAGTGGGGTGTGGGAGCTTGATGAAGAAAGAGGGGGAGGGGCTGTAATCTATTTTAAATTGAGTTTCAACACGCGCCAATAACTTCATTTCACAGGTTTCAACCGGGGTCCAGGGCTGTTGCATTCCGGCGGAAACATTCCGATTGCAGCCAATCATGGTCTAATTAGCACCTTGCATTTTTCGACCGAGATTGATCGATAATGCTGACGTGTTGTGGGCGTGGGATGTGGTGATGAACGAATCATTTTTCAGTGGGTGATTGATGATGTGTTAATCACATCTGCTAATGAAAATAAATTACCAACCTTTTAGGGGTTTTTGGTTTGGTTTTAGCTCATTAGAGGCTAATTTTAGTCGCAAAATTTAGTCGCAAATTTCAAAAATCGATTTCGATCTAAACTCACTGTCTGTTTGCTTATGAACTGTGCTGTTGATGTGTTGCTTCAGCTCATCTGTGCCGAGAATTTGTCACAGCAAACAAATAAAAACTATCCAACACCCGTGGAATTTAAGAGATAATAAACGGTATTATGCTAAAATTCTCGCTAACAATTTGCAAATACACCACCCTGTGGCAGAAATAACTGGAAAATGTTCCCATTTGTCGTGCAAAACAAAAAAAAACGAGCTTCACAGCACTAAATGCACACATCCAGGGGCAAGTCCGTACAGCTTAGGCGCATACAAATTCCAAGGGCAACAAGTTTCGAGCCATTTTCCAGCACGCTTTTCACAAAACGCGAAGGCAACCATATGAAAATTCCTGAAAATGCTAAACGAAAGAGGACAAAAAATTCCCCCAAAAATGGTTCAACACATGGTGTCCCGAAAATATCGTTGCAACAGCCACCACAGCAGCAGTGGCGCGAGCTTTTCTGCTGTATGATAAATGCTGCCTGATCCTGGCTGGTGGTCGATGGGAGATATTTGAAAATAAAACCCGGCGACCAACTCACGGGACCGTGAAGTCGAACCCGTTCTGCATAGAGTGGACACAAAACTTTCCGGCATGCCAAGTTCATGAAAATTCCATTGCAGCCGTTGGCGAAAAAGCGTAGCAGCTGATTTTTTTACGCTTTTTACGCTTATGGTTGATTAAGGTTGAAAAAATCATGCTTGAAAAATCATATCATAACAACTTTCTCAAAGACTCGAAGATCTTGCAACCCTGTCTCTGGTTATGACAGGTTGTGAGTGTCAATCATGAGGGTTTAAACCTATTGAACGATAAAACCGAATAGCAAAATTTCTGCGCAACAAAATGCAGGGTAGAGCATCCCAAATAAAAATTAAAAAAAACTTTGAATCAAATTTATTGAAAATTAAGTTTATTTCCATCAAGGATTTTAGATGTCACCAGAAAGAGGCAGCTTCTTAATTTTCACACCGTTATTTTTTTGAAGGGTTAAAATGGATGAAAATAAAAAAAATATGATTGTTTCTATAGTGAAATTGTCTCAGGAATACGAATATGATAAAATTCTGACCGGAAAATTTGATTTTTTTTAATTTTTCTCCGAGGAAAAATTTACAACCAAAAAATATCATTAAAAGAAAAAGTATCTATTTCATATGTTAAACTGCCTTACCCAAAGCGTTCTTAGTCTCAGATGGTAGTCCCAAATGTCCTCTCCAAGCTGCAGGTCGAACCATGTTGATATCTGGATGGAACATTTTTTATTTGAGTTTGAAAATTGTTCTTTTTTTCACTAAAACGCCAATAACTCCCTTTAGATTTAACCGATCAGGATTTTCTACCCTGCATTTTGTTGAATTTTTCAAGCCCTTTCATATGCATTTTGGCACGGCACGGGTGCTGCTCTTGTTCTTCTAAAATTTAAAAACACCGTGTTTTTAATCAAAGTACGCGCACGGGCACTGTGTCAGAACTTTGACTGCACGTGGAAATGTCATTATTTTTTCTGGTTTATTTTTTTTGCAACGAAAAAAATAGGAAAATAAAGCTAAATTGAACCGTGAAGTGATTAACATCATCGATTATCCGTGTGTGAAACCAAAATGAACAATGTGGAATAGCTGTCTAGTGGTCCAGATTGTTGAAAGCTTAGGAATTCGGATGTTTGAGGACCGTTTTATGCAAACCCGTTTTTTTACATACTCTTTGACTTTAACCATTGCTGTGGGATTTCAAGATACGGAAACAACTAACAGTGCGCTTTGCTAGAAAATGTATCCATTTTACAGTTTTTAAGGTGAGTTCTAGATAAATGTTTTATGTTTTAATGAGTATCTGAGATTGGGCTTCGGCGATACACCAATTCGTGAAAAGCACTAGACTAGTTCAAAATATAAATGAAGAAGAGTTGAACATTGTTCAAAAAACATATACAATTGTTCAAAGAGCCGATAAAAGCAGAGCGTTCAAATGCATGTCTGTTTTGAATTTTGAAATCAACTTAAATTTAGCTTAAGTTACAGCTTTTTTAAGATTTTTGACGTTTTTGAACCTTCATACTTTGTTACCCGATTTGTCCCACTTCCCGTTGACTTAGAGTACTGATGCTAGTTTTATATGTACAAACAACCCTTGAAAATTTCAGGTGGATTGGTGAGGTTCAAAAGACGTCTTATGCAAAGGGGTCTTGCTCTTAATAATTTAGATTTAAATCAATTTTTTTAATAAGTAAGAAAGACCAACCTTTTTTGGTTTTTTGTTAAACTCATCGAAGATTTATAGAAAAATTGTCATATTCTTCAAATGTATCATAAATTTGCCTAGAAAAACTCTGAATAACATTTTTGACAATATCAGCAAATGGTATCCCAAACCGAATTTCCTTGTTTTCTACCTATCTTTCTCCAAAAAATTAGTGATCCTTGATTGGAACTAGGTCCTACACTAATTGACTATATAGCCCCATGCGTAAAGAGCTAAATATACTGGGAACTGGTACATTGAGTTCGATTGATATACGAAAACAATTATTTTTTAAATCGTATCTCGGGATCTTGTCAATGTATATTCATAATTTTTGAAAATGTGACACGTAATACATACTGAAAAAAAATTAGATTCGGGCTATTTTGTCCCGAAGCTTTAAAAAAGTAAACAAAGTTTTTATATAATTTGTGCGATTTTTTTCGGAAAGCTCAGCAAATTTTGCCTAAGAATAACACTTTGGACATATGTTGTGGCTTGGAAGTGTTCTTTCATAAAATATTTTTGAAAGCAGCCGATTGAGTTTTATGGGTAAAAATTCGGAAAACTTGTCAAAAAATGGTCATGATTACCACATTAAAAAAAAAAACTTTTTCGTAAAATAGTGATTACTCGTGAAGAATACAAGCAAACCTATTATAATTATACACTTTTTTCTGCTCTAGAATATTGTTACACTCTAAAAAGAAACTCTGCACAGTCATAAAAACACGTAAATTTGAAATGAAAATGTTTGTTCTAAATGAAAAAATACCTTTCTAGGTTATTGAAGATTCAAGAAGATCATCAATCTTCCCATAATATGACATATCTCACGTTTGATTTACGGGAAAGGGCTGCGATTTTAAAACTAAATTTGGAAAACTTGTCTGTCTAAAAATTCTAATTTCCTCTGTCACAAGATATCGAAAAATTTACGTCGGATTCGCGATCAAGGACCAAAATTACCCCGTTGAGCAAAATTTCAAGGAATTAAAAGAGGGGTCGGGTCAACTTATTTCCGAATTCGTTTGATTTGGCGGACAATAACTCAGATATGTTTGAAAAATATTCCAGTATTTTTCATTAAAGCCAAAGTCCCGAGTTATAATTACAAATGTTTACGGTAGTCGGGTATGTACATATGTCAAACGCGTTTTGACCTGAAATTCCTTAGGCCAGTACATCAATTTTTGAGGGTGTGTCACAACAATATTGAAACTTCTTTCATATGAAAAATGACAAAAATGCACAAGGTTTTTTTTCAGTTTTTTTTTAAACTCAGGATTGGGGACAAGGGTTTCCAACAAGGCCTCAGACTGGCAAGTAATTAATAATTACTTTGATTTTAAGCTGATAATTAGGTAATTTATTAATTACTTAGTAATTCATGGTTATTAGAGTAATTTAAAGTAATTATTTGGTAATCAAAGTAATTTTGAGTAATTAAAGAAATCTTTTTTATATTGTACTTCTTCAACGAAGCTTTTTGATTTTTTTATATAATCTATTAGAATAGAAAAAAGACTGGTTCTGTAGGTAGAAGGCCTTATTCACCATAGTTCTCTCCTAAAACTTTCCTAAAATTTATTTTCAACATGTTGTTTAGCGAAGCTGATTAAAAACTAAAGGCAACGCCATATATTACCCAGTGAAAAATGTTTCATGAATCCAAAATCTATTTATTTTTTATAAATAATTGTAAAAATCCAGAGTTTTTTCTTTAAAGGACCAAAAAGCTATTGTCTTTTATATGTTTCGTGGGCTCAATAAAAAAAGTCGAGAAATATGATTTTTTTTTTGCAAGAACTACATTACAGTTGGTTATTTTTTTCATGTTTTTTCTATGTTTTTCCTTCTAATAGACAGTCAAAATTATTTGAAGTTTTGTGGATCAAATATTTAAAACCAAAATTTACTTAATTATCATTAAATAAAGCAAAGTTTTCATGTGAAAGCCATTTAAAAAATCAATAAAAATAAAAATAAGTTTTTTTTCATATATTTTTCAGCTAACTACAGCAGTTGATAGTCCTGTAAAATCTCTTTTTTAAGAGCTGAACTATTTCATGAAACATTTATAAATATTTCTGAGACAAATGTTTCATTGTTAAAAATCAAACTCAGTGAAATTAGAATTGACTAATCAGATGGCGAAATTAAATCCAATTTAAATGACAAATTACACATTATCCGTATTTTTGGCAACGGATTTTTTTGAATATGCTTGAGAAAAAAAAACAAACGAAATAATGTCAAACCAATGTTCGAAAAACATTTTAAAACATAACGTTATTTGAAGAATTTCACAGTTTTCATAAAGAGATGCTGCAAATATTTTTCAAAGTTTATGTTTGGCTCGAAAATCTGGGGGCCTTTTTTCAAACAACTTTTAACAACAATATTTCAATGGCTTTCGACTTGCCAAGTTTCAACACCCTATAGTGGGAGAAAATTTTCAATGTGTAAACATGAAACTATGTAAACAATACAAATATTATATATATACAATTGAAATATTCTGCTATTTTCAATAAAAATTATACAAAAAAAATCACAATATCCAGATTGGCACAAAAAAAAATGAATAAAAAAGCATAATTTAAGACTTTGAACAAAACAATACTGTTTGTACTTTGCTTGATATTGAGTGTTTTTATTTTATTTCATTAAATTTATTTTTGAAAGAGCTATCGAATGAGTTTTTAATAAATATTCTAGATTAGAACCGTAGAAATAAATACTTAAATCTATTTAATATTTAATTATATATTTTTTCATCATAGTGAAAAGTAATAAAGTAATTAATGTAATTAATTTATTTGTACCAGTAATTTGAGTAATTAATTGGCAGACTGGCAAATAATAAACGCTTCTGGAAACCCTTGATTGGGGATATATGAAGGTCAAAAGATTAAGTTTTGTGAGCTGCACAAAATGGCGTTCTTTACTAAATTTGGCCCAAAATGCACGTGCGACGTGTGAGCACGACAGCGACAGCGAAAACTGTTGTTATTACTAAAATTGTCAATAAACGTCATCTTTTGGACCATCAGATCAGATTTCTCTAATCGTCATGCAGAAAAATATGGATCAAGAGGGTGACGAGCGGGAATCGCCGTGACAAATGTCCCGGGAAATTGGCAATTTTTGAGACTCTCAATTCCCGGGAAACTTTGTTGAGACTCCCGGGAATTTTGATACTTACAAATATTGAAGCAAATTCGATCAACGACATTCGATGAATTAAATTTCATACACAACCATAACCATTTTTAGATTCGTCTTAACAAATGCTTCTTCGATTTTCAAATAAAGATTGTGTAAAATTAAACTTCTAACAAAAATTCCATTACACGACCTTTAAATCGGGGAGCCTTAAATATATATATATAACTAAATGTTAATAAATACATGCAAATTTTATACATTTTTTTATATTGCTTCGAAATTGTTGTCAACATATCAATTATTATGCTAAAAATCTAAAACTCCCGGGTCCTGTCCATTCCCTCGATTCCCGGGAAATTGAAAATTTCGAGAGTCGTCACGTTATTTTGTACTTAATTTTTGTAAACAACAACAATCATTTTAAAAGTTTAAATTGAAACAATTACATTCAAATTATAGAAAAGCAGCTGCTGGTACACGTTCCAACAAGCAGCTGCTTGCGTCCAATGGACCAGTAGCAACACTATTTATGCACTGCAATTTGTTCACTCAACTTTGGTGGGAGCTTTTTGCCTCTGCTCGCTGCAGGTCGACCACATGAACTACACTTTCGTGGTCGACGTTCAAGTCCAGGTGGTGCGTCCAAGCTACTCTCGGTGTACTGGAAACAAAAAAAAAATCCAGCAAAAGTGGTTGCCAGCACAAGAATCAGAGAAATATGCAAAAAGTTTATGGTTGCTGTGGGCCGCTTAAAAGCGAGTATAATTCAATGAAAGCCAATGTTCGCGCTAAAGTGGGCGGCACGGGTGGTTGCTGGGTGTAGCTGGAATGTTGATGTAAGGAGAACCGCCGACCTACGGAAGGCATTTTCATGTGTTCTTGTGAAGCGAACAATAAATTCAACTTTCAGCATCGCTAGTGGGGCTGGCTCACATAAAATGCCTAGTCCTATGGTCGAACTGCTGCCAACCTTTCTTTTCTTGCCCTTTGTTGCTGTCGTGTTTAGATACTTGACTTTTGCTTTCCATGAATGGGTGGAAATCGGTGGGAAGAACTGACTGGCGTATGCAAATGGAAATCTAAGAAGAATGCTCTCTGGGCTCGGTTTATTTGATAACAATAAAATTGTTCGTAATGCGGTGCAAAAGTCATGAAGTGTTGACTTAAAAGGAATGTGCTTGAAAAATGTTGCTTTATGTTTTTTACATATCAGCCAAAGCATATAAATGTGTTCATAATTTTTAGATTGAATATAACTTTAAAAAGGATTCCTCGATTAATCAGCTAATGCCAAATAAATTAATCTTCGGTAGAAGATAATCCAGTTTTGTACTTTCTTTTTGTATAGTTTTTAATTCCATTTCAACTACAAAATTTAAAAACAAATTGTTTAATTGATTTAAAAACCCATTCCCTTAATTCCGATTGCATCTTGACTCATTCATGTCTCCTCCCGTCACGTAATCGAAACAACCAAGAAATCCTTCGCACTGTTTTCCCAGCGGAGAATCCGACCACGGCAAGTGTTGGCGCTGTGTCCCACACTTTGCTTGGAACTCTGGAAGGTGCCGGGAACCCGCTTGGCAGGGATAAATTATATAATTAATGACAAGCAGTATGCCGTTGACACATCGTAAAATTGATCGATGTCGCATTTCAGCAGAGAACAGCCAAGTCGGAAGCTTCCGACACATGCACACACACACCCACACTTGGGGAAAAGTTCCTCCCTCTAGGCGGAAGCGTCTAACCCGGACAAGGGTCCTCAGACCTGCTCCAGGTCTGGGTCACAGTCAGCTTTCAAAGCAAAGTGTTTCGAAGCTGGAAAATTTCTCACATGTTCAAGCTCGCACAAACCTTACTTGCTCAAGTCGTTGCTGTTGCCGGAAGTGAAACGGTACATACATTTATTTATCATCTTTAGGGGTCAACGCCCAGGGACGTGGTGGGCCAGAGTGGGTCGAGGTCCCCTGGGAAGCTGACGACGTCCTGGCAGCTGGCAGTTGGCAGTTGTGATGAACACTCGCGGGGCTCCCCAAGTTCAGCCATTATTATCCTTTGGCCCTGGCGGCGACGGTGCTGTTGATGATGACGAGGTAGAGCACGACGTGGATGATGACACATGGCCCGGGATCGAGCTCGGGAGTCCTGCTGGATCGATGGATGGCAAGTTCCGCACGTGGCCTATTTTCTAATGGCACCGCTCCGAGGATAATCCAAATCACAAGCAGCAGCATCTGATGTTTGCGGTGTTTCATAACATGGTGTTGTTACCAAAATGTTTGAAGGTGGTTTGAACTTATCATCAAGAGACAATGTTATCCTAGGCTTATCTTTTATTGTATATGGAGCCACTTGCACTCGGGAATGACATTTGAGAAGGGCGTTAGTTACTCAAATATACAGCAATTCAATTTGGCAAGAGCCTTAACCGAAATACTTTCTTGGGATTCCTTAGCCGAAAAAATAATAATAAGATAATAGGGTGGTCCCGAAAACGGCCATTTTTTAAAATTTTCGCAAAAACCACATCTAAAAAAAAATCATGACTCCGTGCCATATCAACCGGCTTGGACCCAAACGAAAGGTGATTAGTTTGCCTTTCAAGGAAAAATAATTTGATCCGAAAAATCCAGGCAAACATTTGAAAAAGCCGTATGAAAATTTAAACTGTTTTGTCCGTGTCTGTACTAGAAGGCTTTGTCTGAAAGTTTTTTTTATAGGATTCCTCGGAAAATTTCACACAACATACTTGAAAATTTTCGATGTCGAGCCGTAGGTTTCCGAGTCATGATTTTTCTAAAATAAAAAGGTTTTCGAGTTTTTGAGTTTTTGAGCGATGACCTGTTTATGTTTGTGTACCAAAAGTTACGTCTTTAAATTACAAAAAATGTAGCAGACACGAACGACGAAACAAAGAGAAACGCAAAAAGTAACTTTTTCAAAACTTTTTTTTTCGTAGAATCGTGATAACTTATGATGGTAACAAGCAAACTCCTTATGTTCATACATCATTTTTGTAATTGTCTGCTCTACAATTTTGTAGAACTTTGCAAAATTATTCGCTCTACAGCATTGCCTTGGCGTTCTCGATTGCGAGATTCCTACTCGAATCTAGGTGTCCGAAGGCTTGATTGTTGAGGCAATTGCAAACCTCTTTTTACACTTAAGCTTCCATCCATCCCGGGATTCGAACTGACGACCTTTGGATTGTAAGTCCAACTGCCTACCAGCGACTCCACCGAGATAGAACCCAGGGAGACGACTCCTGCACCTGGACTGAGCTAACGACCTAACCTATTTAGGTTAGTCCGGGGCCAACATTTACTTCCCTGTCCGACGAAAGGCGTGATCAGACAAATCTCGTCTCAAAATTTGCCACCGGGACCGTTTGGGATCGAACCCAGGCCGACTGGGTGATAGGCAATCACGCTTACCCCTACACCACGGTCCCGGCTAGAACTTTGTTACATTCTAAAAAATAATCCTGCAAAGTTAAAAATCACGAAATTACAAAAAAGAAAAAAATATTCTTGGTAAAAAATACTATTTTAGGATATTGCAGATTCAAAAAGAACATAAAATTTCCCTTCAAATGACCTGTTCCAAAAAAATACAAAAAATACAGTCAAGTTACGGAAAATGGCAGAATTTATAAAACTATTTTTTGTGTTTTTTTTTTCGATGACATATACGTTTTTTTCGGAATTCTGAGTATGCCATAAAATGGGATAATGGATCCGAACATAGTTACATACAGATAACTGAGATCGGGCTTCTGTAAAGTACACAATTTTCACTTAAGTGGTCATAACATGAGCCAGGGTTTCCAGATTTTCAATGTGTTGGACTCGTTGGAAAGGTCTTTTGATTACCTAACTATCGATGGATTTGATGATGGATCCGGACATAGTTTACATGGATCTAAGTGAGATCCGGCCTTAAAAAAGAACTTAAGTATCACTTAAGTGGTCATAACTTGAGACAGGGTTGCCAGTTTTTCAATGTTTTGGACCCGTTGGAAACATCGATATGTAACATACTGGACCTATTTGCGAAACACACATTTTTATACATAACATTTGAACTACTGATCGAAACTTCAAACAGTTCAATAGCGCAGTATGGCACCTTAAACATTCGACTTGGTTCTGGAGTCTGGTTTGATGAAAAGTTGTTCAGCCAATGCAGAGAAAACTGAGTTACACTTTTAGTCACACACATACACACAGACATTTGTTCAGTTTTCGATTCTGAGTCGATATATATACATGAATGTGTGTCAATGAGCTTTTTATAAAAAAAAATCATTTTCAAAGGAGGATTATAAGCTCACCTCAGTGAGGAAGGCGAAATTTTTAAATAAAACTGGAATGAACACACATTTTCTATATGCAAAAATATTTTTTTCAATTTTTTAATGCATGAATCATGTTACAAAGCACCGTTCGCTAGCATTCTGCTCATCAGCCAGGTATATCTACGTGGGAATTGCTTTCGATACCGTTCGGTGCTTAGGATATGGCCTAGGATCACACACACCAACACACATACTTAAAGTGGGCTGGGTGCAAGGGGTGTGCACAAAATGGCAAGTTGCACATCATAATTAATTCAATCTATCCGTTCATCAACTTCAGCTGGCTTGCAGCACAGATGCAATTTGTCCCAAGATGGGCTAGTTTAGCATAGCAAAGCGTTTACAGCACAGGAGAGTTATGCAAAGTGACACATCTTTCTGTGTTCATTTCTTGGAAACACTCTGGAAATGCAATTTGCTTGATTTAATGGGGGGAAAGGGTTAGGCTTAAAGAGTGTATCTTAACAAGTTATTTTCGGTTGGTGTTGTCAACAATTTTTTTTATAAAATAACAATACTTTTGAATCCTCTTAATTATTGTCTTAAGTGCGCGTGATTCTGGGAACCTTCTAGTGTTTTCTTTTTACTTTATTGAAATCGAACATGGACTTCTGTTTATTTTTAAGGGCTTCGCAGAAAAAAAGTTGAATTTTGAAAGGTTGAAAGTTTTGTTAGTGAATATTACCTTTTTTGAGTAATTTTACTTGAAAATAGTATAAACATGTGAAACTTAACAGAAACTCAGCACTCAGCAAAAATAAAAGTTTTAAAAATTATTACATGTCCACAAAAAAACCTTCATCCTTATACTGCCCCAATTTTTTATTATTTTTATTTTTCCTGTGAGTAAGTTTTGTACCATGAAAACTTCTACTTCTTTTGTTTTATGTGCTTCTTTTTATAGTCTGTGACAATACAAAAATAAATGCATACTTTTTTTTACTTAAAATATAGGTAATGTTAGCAAAAAATACATCCAAAGTTGACCCCTAAAAAAATACATTATTTAAAACATTGACAAAGACACATAAAACAAGTCAAACTTCCAACACTCAATTTAAGAAAATTTAAAGATTTCTTCTATCTATTTATTCATCAAAATTTTATAACTGCTTTTTGTATTTTTAATGATAAACTCTTTTTTATTAGAATTTACTCAGCTGATTGAGCTGTATCATCCAATCACAAAAAAATTATAAAAAAGCAATTTCTTGTTCAAATTTTGATTTGAAAACACATAAATCATCACGTAAAACTAAACGAATTTCCATGCATTCCATATCGATAACAACCGAAGCTGAAATGCCCTGAAGAAGTTTTTCCATTTATCATCGTAGAGAAAGAACAAAAAAAGACCTTCTCACCCAACAAGGGTGTGCGGCTCAGAGAAGAGATGGAAACTCCGGGATTGAACATCTACCGAGCACCAACATGAATACATTTATTTTCATCTTTCTGGGTACCGCACCCTGTCCAAATAACAAGCCCCTCCCCCCCCCCTTTAATCTCCCCCAAGTCACAATGGAGCAAACTTGCCACCCCACCACCACCACACTTTCTCATTCCAATTGTGGTCAATCGTTTTCTGTGGGACAGACCGCCAGCCCAGTCAGCCAGCTGGCAATCAGAAGCGTATCGAAAAATGGAAATTGTTTGAGTGGAATTTCAGATGGCAAATGCATTCTTCCGGAAATCTACAATGTAGATTTCGAGTCTAGTGCAGAAGAGTGCTCATGGGGGGGTTTCCTTCCCCATCGGCCGGATCCGATGGAATGAGATATTTGATGTTGGATGGAGGGGCCGTGATTGAATTCGGTTCTCGATTGGGGGTTGGGAGGGCCCAAAGGTTGAGGGCAAGGGACTTTTCTATTGGGTAAAAGCTGAAAATGAGCAACTTTGGCTCAATGGGAGGAACTGTGGGAGTGAATAATGAGAAAATCTAGGATGGAAATTTCATGTTTCAGTTGAGGGATTTTTATGGCAATTTACATATTGCTCAAAGATATTGCTTTATTCAGTTGGAAATGGCCATCCATGTGGTCACTAGAAGATTTAATCTCGGATACAATGTTGCTTCTGAATAAATTTATCAAATATTAGCTCAGCGTAAATGAATCTATCAGTTAATTTTAATTGATTGCATCTACGAAAACGAAAAAAAAAATGTGAATCTTATTGAAGAAGTAACCAGAAACCTAAAAAAAGTCAAAGTCCCAACGGTTTGTTAGCCTCGAGAAACAAACGGAGCTGAAATTCAACGAAAGTGAACTTAGTCGGTCTCGAAAGTTTCTAGTTAAACACAGTCTTCCCGAAACGTGCGCACGCCGTACACGCCGTACAAGTTTTCAGTGCAGATGAACCTCAAACACACAAGGCTGCCATGTTCGAGTTCTCCCCGCACGGCGCACTCAAGTTTACACGCGGTGTAAACACGGGGTGCACACCTCGGGTACAACGCCGTGCGAGAGAAGAGCGTGTAAAGAGACGAAAAAATGACTGCTTCTCACTCTCTCTGTGGCAAACACTGTAGTGTGACTGCAGCGGAGAAAGAAACACCGCTTTACAGCAGAGGGAGCGTGAGGGAACTATTTTTGTCTCTT
Source organism: Culex quinquefasciatus (assembly GCF_015732765.1). Classification (NCBI taxonomy): domain Eukaryota; kingdom Metazoa; phylum Arthropoda; class Insecta; order Diptera; family Culicidae; genus Culex; species Culex quinquefasciatus. The sequence continues at coordinate 191,803,290 of NC_051862.1, read as the reverse complement.
TTCTGCGTCGCCGGCTTGCACGAGGTTTGTACCCGGGGTGCAAGGTTCGGTTTTAAACTCGAGGTTCGTGTGCGCGTACAGACTGTACACGGCAGAGTTTAGGTTTGCTTGTACGCGTGCACACGCGGTGCTGGTGTTTGATCGAGTACAGAAAACAGAGAACGCGGTTGAACGCGGTGCACGGGGATCACTGGTTAAACATTTGCGTTTTTCAGGACTTTCTCCACCTCTAAGCACAGTTCACGCCCTTGCGTTCGGTTGAGCACAGACTGACTGCTGTGAATTGTTGGAATGCCTCAAGGTTGATTCCTGCTGGAATTGTTGAACTCATGTTTGCTTGCTCAGGGTACGAAGGCATGTTATGGCAATTAATGTTTTGTATAGTTTTGTTTAAGGGTAGTAGCAGAATTTGAGAAATATTTTACCTAGTCTTACGGTTTTCTGTGAATTAGATAGTACTTTAATCATTGTTTGTAAAATAATGTGTGCTTTAAATACAGAATAGTTAGCAACTATCTATGCAATAAAAAATGCGTATCACATCAGTATGCAACTACCTGGAAGTGCTACCGGGTTTGCACTGGTTCGTGGCTAGAGGGAAATATCATCCCTGGTCAGTAGGACACAGATTTTGCTTGAAAAACCACTTGAACCACAAATTGCTTGCATAATCTGGTTTCACGTAATGAACTTATGTTGTTGCTTGGTTAGTTTTATCCACAACAAGTAGGAAATAAGGTTTGTTATAATTTTCAAACTGAGAGAAGTGTTATTTCAAATTAAATACAATATTTTGTGAAAATTTAAGTTTTTAATTAAAAAACTCTTAAACAGTAAAAATACATGCAAAATTTCGAATTGTTTGATACCTATATTGCGAATCATAAAAAAATTTAGTATTTTCGAGAATGTTTGGTACTTTTTGAAATTTTGAGTATTTCATTCAAAAAAACTCTAAAACAGTAAAAATACATACAAAATTTCGAATCGAATTTAATACCCATTTTGCGAATTATACAAATTTGAGTATTTTCGAGAAAAATCGGTAATTTGTGAAATTTGGACTATTCATACTATAAACTAACCATATTATAAAAAAATAAAAAAAAAATAAAACAAGAGGAAGCTTGAAAATTCAACATAATTTGGATGGTTTAGGTCAATTTCAGAAATATATTATTTTTAAGTTATCGTCCATTATCGTCGATAAAATTATCATCGATAGAATCATTGGAATAACGATAACGATAGATTATCGTTGCTAACGATAACATTTTCGAGGTCCGATAACGATAACGATAGTTCTATCGTAATCTACGGGAGTAGATTACGATAGAACTATCGTTATCGTTATCGAACCTCGAAAATGTTATCGTTAGCAACCTTGATGTTTTCATTAATTTTTATGTAAAACTGTCTTCTTACTTTTCTGGTTCTTCTTGAGCGACGAAAAGTTTAACTTTTCAGCACTGAAATGGATTTTAAAAAGTAGAACTTTTCATCACTTGCATCGAAAAAGGTAATTTTTCATTTTTCTTTTACTTAACAAATGGATGGTAAATTCCAATCAAAAAACTTTTTTTTGCCTTCCTCACTGAGGAAAGGCTATGAAACCACATGGAAATAGTAGTTTATGCAACAATTTGCAAAAAGAAGATTTTTTCAGCACGAGTCGTACATTTATCCAACGAGGTTCACCGAGTTGGATAAATACGAAGAATGCAGAAAAAATCAAGTTTTGCAACGAGTTCCATACAACATTTTTTGCAATTTCAAAAAACACCCATTGAGTGAAATTTTAAGTCGAATTTTCATGTATTTTGTCAATGAATCGTTTAAATCAAAAAAATGTTGAAAAGTGTTACTTTTCAGCATTTATTTTGAAAAGTGTTGCTATTCGATTCTGTTATTTTTGGTACAGAAAAGTAGGCTATTTCGTCGTTCAAGAATGACAGGAAAAGTAAATAGTTTCACGACGGAATTGCAAAAATGCACTTTTTTCAATTCCGTCGTGAAACTTCTTACTTTTCCTGTCGTTCTTGAACGACGAAATAGTCTATTTTTCTGTACTTATCGACTCAGAATCAAATTCTGAACAAATGTCTGTAAGTAAGGGGGAGGAAGGCACTAACCACCTAAAGGAGGATTAAAAAACGTTTTTTGTGTGAATTGGCTGGTTCAATTGGCACCAAACTATTTATTATAACTATTACTATCGATAGATGAACGTTTCCTCCAAGTTTGGTTCAAACCGGTTGAGGTTGAGTTTTATAACTCAATTGATAGGTTATTTTCAAGGGAGCGGCCGTGGCTGACTGGTTACGGTGTTCGCTTTGTAAGCGAATGGTTCTGGGTTCAATTCCCATTTGCTCCCAACGAGAAAGATAAGAACACAGAAATTGGAAATGATAAATATGAACGAAAAATCAAAGTCGCTCGAGGCGAGGTTCGAACCCCCGTCCTTTGGCCATGACGACTTGGTGAGCTTGGACTGGAATTAGGCATACTGTTACAGAGAGCGAGTTGTGGCGCTATAACCACGGCAAATAGGGTCCAGGGCATTCGTGGAAATACAATGTCCCATCCCAGAGGGTCCCGGAGTACCAAACCTTCTTAGCATGGTGCTCCCAACGAATATAACCAAAATCTCGGAGCGTATGGTGGTGTGTCCCCACGCTTCTTCCTCCCCTGTCGATTCTGAATTGTGTTGTTGTTCGAACACTCAGTGCTCAAACTCAACCCAATTATGAGTCATCTCTGCGATACGGCTTTACGCAGTAGGCCTGGCCGCTTTAACGCTTGTGATGTTTCAATGCATTCCGATGCAATGGTGCACTACAAATGTTAATGAATGACAAGAAGAGTGCTAGGCGTCATCTAACCTAAGGCACTCTCCAGGATCCCTTCGAAAGATTGGCTGCGCTAGGGTCTGATTAGATTAGATTAGATTAGATTAGATGAGATGAGATTAGATTAGATTAGATTAGATTAGATTAGATTAGATTAGATTAGATCAATTGATAGTTTATTTTCAAAATAATTACTCACCTTCTTTAACTAGATGTTTGGGAATGCTTTCAGTTTAGTAAATTTGAAATGGCTGCGTTTGATTTTTACCATTTGATTTTATTTTTTAAATTTCACATGTTGATACAATTTGATTTGGGGATGATAATTACTTTGTTTGACAATTGAATTGATGGTTCTTGAAATTTGATTAATTGTTTTTCTGAGCTCACCAAACTTAATAAAAATGATCAAAAGTGTTCGTTTTGGGCACAAATTGAACCGGGTGTATAGTGTCAAAGATATTAGACCTGTTATTTATTTGGTTGGCCGTTAGGGTGACCTAAGACGTGTTAAAGAGCTTTAAATAATGGTCAAAACCAATCAAAAACCCCACTTTAAAAAAACATGATTTCTCGTAATTTCAATCAATTTTACCTGTTTTGGATGCAAATAAAAAGTGATTAGTTTGACTGTAAAAAAAAAGAAAAAAATGTTTCAGGTTTTACAGAAATTGCCTTACTACTCGTTGAATCCATTTTCAAATTTTATTTTGGAATTCCAATAGTGACTTTGACTAAAATTAAATTCTATGGTGAAATCAACCATAAGTTCAAGTTGCAAAAAGGAGATTCATTCAGCTCGAGGTTTACCGAGTTGGATAAATACGACGAGTTCTGAAAAAATCGTGTTGTGCAACAAGTTCCATACAACTTCATTTTTTTTGCAATTGAGAAAAACACTCTTTAAGTGGAATTATCAGTAAAATGTTCATGTATTTTGTCAACTAACCGCTTAAATAAAAAAAATGTTGAAAACTATTACTATGTAAAACAAGTTTTTGTCGTTCAAGAATGACAGGAAAACTAAAAAAGTATATAATAAAATGTAATCATGCTTGTGATTAATTAGCAACAGCTATCAAGATTTAAATTGTTGTTTTTTTTTCAATAACTAGTTCAACTCACTAAACCAAACAAACTACTATCGCAATAACAATCAGTGAGCACACGATTAAACGATAGATAGTTTTCACCATTTCCAGCGCACGGTGTTTGCTCGCACACATAACGAGATCCGGATCCATTCATAAGGCAACGAAGGTAATTGAAATCGTTATCCGCAGTGTCCCCAAGTGCAACATGGCAGCGCCACGGTGTGTCATTTGTCCGCGTTCTGTGCAGCGATTGACACCAATGAAACTCGTACACAAGCCAGAAGCTCACGTTGGCGATGTATTTGTGTGCGCTGCTATCGCCGATAAGGACACAAACACAAAAGTAGCAACTAAATGTCGAAATGACGTGTTATTAAACAATTTGACGGAAGCGATTTTCACGCGATGTTTACCGTCGGCCGGTAATTGATGACAGTGCAGGTTGTTCGGGGTGGGAAATTGTGCAGTTTTTTTCAACATGTTTTCTTTTTTTCATTTTCACTCTTTTGATGAATGATATTTCAACCATTCAGGTTTAATTTGTTTCTGGTTTTGAACCGCAAACTGATAGGCACGTCATGAAAGCCGCTTATCATGGCCGGCAGATCGTAGTCTCTTCGTATAACGGTTGCGGTGGTCGTCATTGTGGGTTTATTATCGTGTGTGTGTTTGTGTGTGTATGTGTGATATTGGACCAAATGTGGACCTGTTTTTTGTGTGGTGATTACGTCGTGTAACAAACTGAACCTGTCACACGCGTAGGACTGTGCTGGACAGTCACAGCCATCCGTAGCAAATCTTCTCGGTTCAGAGTTAAATGTCTCAATCAGACCGAAACAAAAGTTGCGAAACTAATCGACTTATCTCCAATCCATTCGTACTGACACTTGGCCAATCTTTCTTCTTTTGGTCTATTTTTGGGAATCAGTCTTTCCAGTATACGAGGAAAGATAGAAAGCTTTTCCAAGTACGGTCAGTCATCGTAACATGGTCTTTGAGAGTAAATGTAACATTGTACAGGTTTGATCTGTGTTTCGTAGAATTGAGTAATACCGGTTAAAATTAGAATACTTGGCTATGTCATCAGGCGCAGTTGACCTACCAAATCTAGAAAAGTCTGTCTGAGTTTAGACAGGATGCAGCAAACTTTGCAATGCTAATCAATGAAATTTATGTTGACGAAAGATTCAACAGTAACCAGTTGAACTCAGTACTGGTGCTACACTAACAGATTCCGGTACACTCTCAACCATGAGGTCCCAACAAAGCTACTTAGAGCCAATTTAGGGAACCTCTTCAAAAGAAGGTCAATCTCTGAAGAAATGTTATCACATGAATTTGCTTCAACAACTGTATATTAAATTTATTTCATTGAAACATTATGGTTCAAATTTGCTTTAAACGAATGATTCTCTGCCCGAAAATTGTCTAAGCCCAAGTTGCCTAGGATTCGATAACTGGGAATAGAATCAAGGATAGTGATCCCAAGCAGGGGTAAATAACACGAAAATGCCAAATTTTGGTGTTACTTGTGCAGATACCAGCGACCAAAATGTGCCCTTGGTTACCATGAAATCATACCAATTTTCCAATATCAAAACAATCCCTTAAATTGGTATGATACCACATTTTGATCTTGCATAATCCTTGAGACAATGTTTAAAGGTTCGGAAATACCAAAATTTAGTATTGATACCAGAGAAAGGGATTATTACGCAATTCCTTTTTTATTTAACCATACTCGGGATGAGGAAGACGGGATAAGGGAAAATCTCCACGGTATATCCAAGTAAGTGTCGCTTTGAGTTGGACGATTTTTGGGAATTTAAAAGGACTAGGATAGCAAGCAATCGGATGCTGCTGTCAAATACCGTTGAATTATTTTGGCTTTTAATTATTATTCTCATAGCAAACATCTGATGTTGCTGTCGAGATCATTCCCGTTAAGTTTTTAAATTTTAAATTAGGACCGATTTTTTTTTTCTGCTGAGCCAAATATCGCCTCTCTTGTGCAGGTTTCTTTTTTCTAACACCTCCAGACTAGCATCCAGAGCATGAGAAACGGAAATCGAGTGAGAAGAACAACACGACGGGGCCATAATATCTTGTCGTGAGTCGCTTTTTGAGGTTTATAGAATAGTGCGTTTTATACAAATAAATAAAAACAAGATCACGCAACGCAAAGCAAGGAAAAAAGTATTTCATAAATTTTCAGATTTTCAACATGTATGTAAGTCATTCTTGCTTGGTGTGTCCAAAAAGCACTAGCTGATTGAATCTTGATTTCATATTAAGGTGAAATGGGTCGGAATTTTTCGGACAACTTCTGTTCAACTTAAATCAATTTCTGAATTCAACACGTTGTTTGCTATCGACCTAATTTGTTTAAAATAAATAATTAATAAATACATTATTCGCTCTACAGCATTGCTTAGCGTACTCGATTGCGAGATTCCTACTCGAAACTAGATGTTCGAAGGCTTGATTGTTGAGGCAATTGCAAACCTCTTTTTACAACGTGGGATTCTCAGCTCAATTCAGCCAAAAACGCACGTGTGACAAGAAAGCACGACCAACAGAGGACGACGAGCAAGACAAGACACGGCCAGACCTGGGCACCGACGTAGACACTGAGCCAAGGGAAAGCAAGCAAAAAACTTAAATCAATTTGCGATTACATCGATCTCTATGCAACGGTTGATTGATCACATTGTGTTGGATTTGCTCCAGCTCTGTGCATTAGGGTTTATCGGTTCTGCCTCTGTCTCTCTGTACTGCTGCTTTTTTTGTGTGTGCTGGTTGCCGTTGCGAAAGTGTCTCCAACTTTTTTTTTTCAATTGGAGCCCGAATTCGGGCCCGACCGGATTGGTTTTGTGCATTTTGGTCATTGCGAGCTATTCTTGGAAATTCAATTTCGAGTGCACTTGCGATGGCGATTGGCGACGGAGAAGCGATTTAATTGGTGTTTGACGATTTTATTACGTTTTCGAGTTTTTTTTCTGTAATGCAATTATTCAAAGAAACTTTGAACATGTTTTTCGTAGTTTAGCGCTTATTGTAAAGTGTTTGAACAAATAAACACCTGAGATTTTCATGACTTGAGAGTTGTTACAATATCAAAGGGACACATTTTTCAACCAAGGTGTTCCTAATGTCACAATTTTGGCTTTCGTGCATTGGTTAAAAGGCACCCCCAAAACCGACAATGTTTTGCATGCAATTCATTGCGGAATTACAGCATCTCAGGAGACTAGTTGGTAAGACTACGTGTTAGGTACATGCATCTTCCATTCCCCAAAATTTCCCCCGTTTTCTGGGCTGTGGTAAAAGATGGATCTTTCAACTTTGCAATGAAGAAATAATAACTTTCCCGTGAAGGATTTACGATCGTACAGGAATTATTATCTGTTATAAGTTTTGCTTTTCTACCCTCCCAAGTCTCAACTTTGGTTGAGGTTCGCCTCTCGTGTGATGCGGCAAAGCTCCAAAACTTACCGCAAGTGGAGTTGGAAGAAGCTTTTACCAACCAGCCAGGTGATGTCTTCCCTTGACTCTTGGGTGTCTTGGGAGGGTGGTGCTGGTGGAAAACCAAAATATATGTTTGTGCTCTCAGCCGGCTCCGTTTTCTGCATTCTGAATCATCGCCAATCGAGCCGGTTGTGGCTTGTTGACTTTGCAGAAGACTTTGTCGATGGTTGGGTTGGGTGGGAATGGAAATTAGTTATGGCTTGCGTAACACCTTCTTGAACTTTCGTAAAGGTGTGGCTCCGATGCTCCACGTGGCGTCCACCCGATGTGTGTGTGTGTGTGAGCGGCGCTGACTACTTTCGAGGAAAGTCGAAAGTCACGTAATTGCTGAAAAGGTGCTTGTTTTCCAATCGTTGCCGGTTGAACTTTGGCAATTATTTCCTATTGACGATCTGGATGTTGCCAAGAAACTTAGTCTGTTGGATGCTGAGCAATTCTCTGGGAAAAGGGAACTATATCGAGCTTGTTCTAAATATTATTCTGAATTAAGATTATGTGTTTTGAGCATTGATAAGTGACATTTCACAGAGTTTGTTGTTATAATTATCTGTAAAAATAATCATTCTAAATAATTAAAAATCTAAAATTAACACACAGAATTCCTTGGAGTATTTTTCAAGTTAAGCTTGAAATAACTTAAGTTTTAAAATTAATGAAAAATGACTAAAAGTTAAAATTTCAGTGAACAAATTTCCATAAGGCTTTAATAAAAAACTATTTTTCAGATTCCATAAAGATTCCCCCCAGCTCGCTGCCTTCGAATAGTTTGGATTGGGCTTATTCGGGCCCAGGCGAATTTGCCAAGAACTGGCAGCAGCTGTCTCGAGAGCTCGTGAGTTCTAGTGAGCAGTCCAACGGCCGGAAACTTATTGGCATCTGTGGAAGCGCTGGAGCTGCAATTAGTCGAAATCGGTTCCGGTTGGGACACCGCCACTGTAATCCGGCGGCCCATATAACTGGCCGCAATTGGCAATTCAACGCGGGTAGTTTTCGGAACAATTGGGCGAAATTAATCAACTTCGAACGCGACGCAAGCACTGCTAGCTGTTTGAGTTTCGGCCAAATTGCAAATGTTACTTGAGAAAGTCGGTTCTTTTTTCAACATTACGACGGTCAACTGGAGTGGGTTCGTTATCGAATAGTTTCAGTCGACTGTGGTCTGAATCTCAATTTATTTAAAATTATTAATGGGTGATACCATGTGGGTGGGTATAAATTAGAACTCTTGGGTAGATTTATTGCATGGTAAATGATTTTTGAACAAACTTCTGCTCCAGCATGACCTCGAAGCACATGCATATCTGTTATCTATTGGATTTTTTAATTAAAATGAATTTAAAAAAAAATGCAAACTTATGTTTTTATTTCTAATCTGTTAAATTAGTTTCCAACCTAAAAGCATTTCCAAATTCCCTTAAAATTATAAATTAAATCAAATTCAAACCACTGTCTGAAAACTGTCCAAGAAAATGCACATCAGGGAGTCGTTCAAGCCACTTTTGCAGTTTGCTCTCCGGAGCCAGCAGGTCCCAGTCTCTTTGCAAACATTAAAACGTCATTATATATCATACCGAAACTCTGCCCAGGAATGCGTTGTGCACTTTGGAACGGTAGGATTCCCCCCAGCCCCCCCCCCCCCCTCCAGAAAACATTCTCCGCTATCCAGTCAGCCAACCAAGAGTTCTCGATCGGACGGACTGAGAGTAAGACAGAGAGAGTCCTTCTGATGGCTGCTGGAAGCAAAACATTAGTTATCGTGAATTTGTTATTCAAAGTAGTCCCTTCAGAGTCTGGTTTCGGAGATGATAGCGCACAGAGTTTGGAGACGGTGAAAACAATGACTGGCTTTATCAAACTTTGCTGATAGTTGAGCTGCCTCCAGGAGTACGGATTCAATTTCAGCAACAATGTTTCAGCTGGGAAATTTTATGCAGTCATTGTTGTCAGATATAGGTTTGTGTTATTAGAGCTCATTTTTTGTGATGTCCTCTTTAAATTTGAATGTAATATATAAATATGTTTAACACTTTTTTTGTAAGCCTTCCCTAAGAGAGAAGCTATATTTTTTTTAAAGATTGGCGAAGTCCTAGAAAACTGAGCAATACTCTTCGAAATTGGCCGTTTTTAACTATTTTTTTTTATTTGGCTCAAATTTTGTGGACCAAAGAAGCGTGTCATTAGTTCACCCATACAAGAATCCATACAATTTCGGCAGCTGTCAATACAAAAAAGGTACGTAAATATTATGATTTTTTTTTAAATTAAGACTAACATTAAAAAAGGAGTAATTTTGAATGTTTGGCCCTTTTGCCTTGACCTAGGGGAAATTCTCGTATGTTTGACAGGTTAAGCACTCGCTCCTACAAACAAAAACAAAACAAACCATCCACATTAACGACCCCCGGATCTTTTGTGGTCTCTATTGCAAGTTTCTGTTCAAACCTAGGAGTCCGAAGGCTTGAATGGGGAGAGCACCAAAACCTCTTTTACTCCAAGGAACCTTCCACCCCAGTGTTTGAACTGACGACCTTTGGATTGTGAGTCCAACCGCCGCCAGCGATTCCACCGGAGTAGGCTTGGTTTGGTGTGTTGTTTGTACTTATGGCATGGAGACGACTCCTACACCTGCACGGAGAAAAAAGAGTTCCCAAAATCGTGAACAAGCGTTCATGAAAATGGGAACCACGAACAAAGTGTTCAAATCCCATGGTACGATTTTGAAAAACGTATAATGGAATTTGAACACTTTGTTCGTGGTTCCCATTTTCATGAACGCTTGTTCACGATTTTGGGAACTCTTTTTTCTCCGTGTGGAATGACTTAACGGCCTAACAACCAAGGCCGGGACCGACATTTTACTCCCTCATCCGATGGAAGGTTGCACCAGATGAGAATCGAACCCAGAATCATCCGCTTACAAAGCGGACAGCGTAACCATTCGGCCACGCACTCGCTCCTAACTTCATCAAATTTGCTAATTTTTACTGTTCAAACAACCAATTTTGTGCAACTGTTGATAGAAACTTGCTTGTTCACATCATATTGAGCTATTCATCACTCGATTTCAGTTGCAAACGCTTTATATGTGTGTGTGTGTGTGGTCCAATCCAATACCCGCTAACCGGTAGCGATATTATGGGAAAGCATAGTTTGTATCAGACTTTGTATATGCCGAATGCTGATACAACTTATCTCAGTCCCGGGTATTAGGTGGTGATAGCCCTCGCGCTGCTTCTAACGACCCGTTTCAGAATGACAGAGCTCCTTGCGGTCCAATTCCGAGGTCGCTGGGCATTGTTCGGCCCCGCCTAAACATAGAAGCAAGCATCTGAAGGAAAAACTCGATCTATATTTAGACTTCCAATCCCCTCAGGTAAATCAGGGATCAGCGCGTATTTAATATGAGAAAGAGATAACATGTTTCAACACTACGGATCAATTCACTGCTTTAATGTAAACCTTCTGATGGCCGACTGCTTAGCGTCCCAGACCTGATTCAATTTCGTTTTTGTTCATATTCAAAGTTCAAATTCCTGATTCCAAATTTCAAAGGTACCGGCCGGGATTTGATCCCTGAACCTTCTGCTTGTGAGGCAGAAGCCGTAACCATTAAGCCACAGAGCCGGTTACATTTCAGTTGCAAACGCTTTATATGAGCTTTAATTGAACGTGATAATGCTGATATGGCAACATTAGAGACACGATGGAGTTAGATGCTGTTCCCCTAACATGTCTTGATTCAAAAAAAAAGCAGAATAAAGTTTTCGAAAACTTCGCAAATTTTACGAATGTTTTATTTTTTAACATTGAAAACCGGGCCATTAGCTGCTGAGATGTAAACATTCGAAAATGGAGAATTGTTTGGATAAGACTTAAGATGCTTCAATTCTCCTGTATAGTTTTCTATCAATCGCTGTATATCTGCAACCAGCGGTCCAATCATCAATGTTTCTTAAACAATTTTATAGCCAATTTTCAGAAATGATCACTTACGGCCCCTTTTTTATAATCGGAAAAGTGCTAATATTTTGCTGAAATCAAACATTCTGTGGCTAAATCTTGCAAACAGGGTCATTTATAAAAAAAACTGTAAAGTACTTTTTGCAATTCCGTCGAGAAACTATTAACTTTTCCTGTCATTCTTGAACGACGAAATAGCCTACTTTTCTGTACCAAAAACAACAGAATCGAATGGCAACACTTTTCAGCACTTGTTTCGAAAAGTATCACTTTACAACATTTGTTATATGGAAAAAAATATGGATTTAGGGAAAATAAGTTTTTGTAATAAATAATAATTAAATATAATCGGCAATTTTTTTCCGTAAATCAATCTTTTTCTGAATAGCTCTCAACAACCTTGCCTAGGAAACCAAATGGATCAGAAAATTCCTTCAAAAGTTACAGATTTTCTAATATTTACGTACCATTTTTGTATGGACAGCTGCCAAAATTGTATGGACTTGTATGGGTGAACCAATTACACAAAATGGTTTCTTTGGTCACTCGTCACAAAGTGTGAGCCGAATCAAAAATTACAAATAAAATTAATTTCCGGTTTTGATAGAGAAATGCCCATAATTATTATTGACACTATTTGCATAATAAGGTGGTCCAAATCCGTCAAATTGTATGGAGAAAAGCAACTGTTCCAGTTTTTTATCTGTAGTGGGCGCAATTATAGTCGTCTAATCTTTATCAATTCTCAGATTTAGAACCTCCAAAAAATTTTGAACAACTTTCCCGACGACACTTTATTTTTAGGATTTTTTGCTGAAAAGTTAGGCCGTTGCAAATATTTTTCGAAGTTTATGTCGCCCCCCTTCAAAATTGGTCTAAAAAATCTGGGGGCAAAAAAAAAAATAATATTTTTCCAAAAAACATCAAAATTTCCATGAAAATAGAAGTCTAATCAACTGAAAACAATCCATAATGCATTTTCTGCATTGATAATCATATTTAGCATGTTTGGGCTTTTTTATTTTTTTACCCCCCCCCCCCCCCCTTCCCTCGATTGTGGTCAGAGTCGAGGGACATAAACTTCAAAAAATATTTGCAACGGCCTTATTAGCCTCAAAAATGATCATTTCCGCGCGGACGGCTTTAAGGGGCTTTTAATAGGCTGAGCAAGATAGCACCATACTATCTTCGGAAAAGTTTTAGAGAATTTATAGGCTGAGCAAGATAGCACCATACTATCTTCGGAAAAGTTTTAGAGAATTTGCTTAGTTTCCCGTGGTCAGAATGAGCTCAAATTTGGAATTAAGCCATGAGATGGGTCAATCTTTGATTTCAAGGGGTTGCCGGTTGCCTTGAGAAAGCCCGGATTTGGACCACCCTAGTGCATGTTAATAACTGTGAAATTTCCTCAAAAAGATATATATTCAGATTATTTATGGATTATGCTTAAAAAACAAAAAAGGATTCTTTTTTAAATTAAACTTTATGTGGCTTTTTACCAAAATTTCTTTAAATTTTTTGATATCAATCCGGTTTTTCATCTAACAGATTTGAAATTGAAAACAAATAAATTAAATGTATTTTAAATGTGAGGATTTTGTGCAAATTGATGTTTTGTTTTTACATGCAAAATTGAAAAATGGTTTTTTTTAATAGAGTGTTTCATTAGGGTGTTCCATGTTAATTAAATACTCTAAATTGAAATTTGGCCTAGTGATCGGTCAATCTTTGATTTCAAAGGGTAGCACCATGGGTTATCCGGATTGGAAAAGGAAAGAAGTGGGTCATCTTATCAGAACGCATTCATATTTCTATTATTTTATATGTTAATGGATCAATAATTTTAATAACATTTAATAGATGATTTATTTCATTATAGCCAAGTCTCAATATCTCAAACTCTCACCTTGAGACAGAAACCAGCGAAGCAAAACACTTTCGTCAAATTTCACCGTGAAAACGTGCCACCATGAAAAGCTGTCTGCTAAAGTGTCAAGCCAAACGAGACGTTGGAAATTGTTCGCGGTTTGTGTCAATTTTCAACGCGTAGGGTCTCGCTCTCGTATGATATGCCCAGTCGCAGAAGAAGCAGGGAGGGTGGTGGGACCTCTGAATATAAATAGTGATTGAAGCTGATTGGTTTAGTGCAGTCGGTGCAGAGTCAAGTGTGCGCACGATGGTGGCTGGTAGAGTTCTGGTGTTGGTGGCAGTTGCCTGCTGCCTGGTGGCAGTCCAGGCAAGGCCCAACGGCAAGGACGAGGAGTGGAAGCATGGCGGCGGCAAGGATCATCACTCCGAGGAGCACTCCTCGCACGGGGAGAAGGGGGACAAGGGGTACGGGTTTGGATGATTTTTCGCTAGAAAAAAGATTTTCATTTAATCCTTTATTCTTTATCACCAACAGATACAAGCACGACGAGGAGCACGAGGAGGGCAAGAAGGGTCACCACGACAAGGAGGGTCACAAAAAGGAGTATCACGACGAGGGTGGCCACAAGAAGAAGCACCATGACGAGGGTGGCTACCACAAGGAGATGAAAAAGGGAGAAAAGGGCGAGAAAGGCCACAAATTTGAGGAAAGTGGCAGTTTCAAGAAGGGACACTCGACCAAAGGACATCACGAAATTCACAAGCTGGACGAATTTAAGAAGGAGAAGAAGTTCTTCGACGAAGATCATGACGAAGCGTTTGACGAAAAGTCGGGAGGTTTTAAGGAGGAGCATGGATACAAGAAGGGTGGCCAGGAGAAGAAGGGTCACAAAAAGTCCGGCCATCACCACGATCACTATGGCAAGAAGGGCAAGAAGAAGAAGGGATCGCACCATCACGATCACGTGGGCCACAAGAGCGAGCATGGCCACGATGAGCACTGGAACCACAAGGAGGACTTTGGCAAGAAGGGTGGCAAGGAGCATCACAAGAAGTGGGGTCACAAGAAGGGAAAGCACTAGGTTGAATTAAAATATCGTGTAGGAAAATAAATGTAATCCAAATTCAATAAACTTTCAAAAGTATCTAAATATTTTTTTATTATTTAGTTTAATATCTACAACTCATAATAACAATTTCCAATTGGCTAACTCACCGTCAACTCACATGAAATCGGAAAGAGTTGTCCTTAACCCTCTTTGATTTGCAAGGTCCTTTTTTCGACCCCTTTCATTCAAAAAAAAAAAAAAAAACAAGATTTTTATTAATTCCTCTGCCATTTTTGTTAGTTTAACTAGTGCTTTTACAAAACTCCAGAATTCCACAAGTTTTGTCATCCATTTTTTCGGTCGTGATTTCCAAATCAAAGCATGACATCAAATACATAATGCCAAAAAGCGGAAAACTCTTTCGGCAACCGCCACAGAATTTTGCCACATTTTTTAGCACACTTTACGATAGTCATAATCATATTCTTTGTCACTTTTTGTGTGTCTCCATTTTCCCGCCATCGCCTCCCCATGTCACACTTTTTTTTTCTACAAAAGTTTTAGTTTCCCAAAAGCTTCAGCAAGAGTATCCCCAAAAAAAGAAAGAAAAAAAAAAACGCTCCCCACCACGTTGTAACTCATCATCCAAAATTGACGGTAATGGCGTGGTTTTTCGTTTCAAAATCTGGTTCCGTCCCCCCCCCCCTGCGATGGCGTCGGTGACAACCAACCAGAACCATCCCTCTCTCCACCACCACCTCAAATTTAACGAACGGTTGGCTGGGCTGGACTGATTTTAATCAACTTCGTGCTATGCGGTTGTTTGAGCAGAATTCACTGTGCCAAAATGAAATATGAATACGCTTCCCGAGGAATGCGAGAGGGTCCTGGCGGTGAAACACCGTGCAACTGTGGCGCGGTGTGTTTTAAAAATAAATATTAAGATTGATATTTACGCCGGTATGTTGTTCCCGGTAACATTCACAGAAATAAAATAAATAAATTATATTCATATCTAAAGGTCAAATACGAAAAAATTAAACTCACATGAAATAAGATGTAATAAAACAGTCTTATTTCAATAGTATAAAAGACAACCTTATTTTTTCCTGTGACTCGTCCTAACTTCTTTTCTACTGCAGCTGTGGCTGGCCCAGGTTAAGGCTCAGTGTTTGTTTTTGCCCACCGGAACATGCTTTTTGCCTGATGATTACTTTTTGTCAACCTGCTGCTGTGTGACTCGAGTCGATAAAAACAAGCTGCGTTTTATTCACGTTGTTTGGTACCGGAGTGGGGTTTAGAAACAGATGGAAGCCATGCAGCCGACGCGAAATGGAGAAAAAAAGTGTATTATTTTGTGGTAAACAACACGTGTTCAGATTAAAATGTATCGAGAGGTCGGAGGCTTCGTAAAAAAGCAGTGTCGCAATCATGGTTGTTGTGCCTTTTTTTATTGGAATAGGCATCTTTGCATGAAATGTTATAAATCAGCTTTGTTGAGTTGGAAACATGGCAGCTGCTGTTGAGATTTGAATATGGGTTGTATACAAAATCGTTTCATCAATTTGTGTGCACAAACTATTTTTTGACAATCGAAACTGTTTATCACAATTCACAAAAGAACTTTTAAATTGCTAATGGGTAATTCTCTGTCAACTCACACAGCGTGCGCCCCGACCCCTCTTCGATTTGCGTGAAACTTTGTTCTAAGGGGTAACTTTTTTTCACGAATCCGAGGTCCGTTTTTTGATATCTCGTGACGGAGGGGCGGTACGACCCCTTCCATTTTTAAAAAGCGAAAAAAGAGGTGTTTTTCAATAATTTGCAGCCTGAAACGGTGATGAGATAGAAATTTGGTGTCAAAGGGACTTTCACGGAGAAAAAAGAGTTCCCAAAATCGTGAACAAGCGTTCTTGAAAATGAAAACCACGAACAAAGTGTTCAAATCCCATGGTACGGTTTTGAAAAACGTACCATGAAATTTGAACACTTTGTTCGTGGTTCCCATTTTCATGAACGCTTGTTCAATATTTTGGGAACTATTATTCTCCGTGTTTATGTTTGAATTAGGAAAAAACGTATCTTTCATCGATCAACATCAATAAAGTTTTAAAAACTCTGCAATTTTCGATTACTCAACTGTTAAATTTTTTGACACATGTAATTTTAAGAGAAATTTAATTTACATGATTTATTTTTATTCATGAGTCGATTATTCGAAGTCCCATACAAACCTTCGAATAATCAAAACATCGGATAATCGAAGCTTCGGATAATCGAGTCTGGACTGTATTTTCGATAAATACGGTATTTTGTGAAAAATTTATTATTTTCCAGCAAAAAACTCTAATGACCGATTCTTAGCGAAGCTACACCAAAATGTCACATTTTTTCAATTTTCAATGTGATTTTTTATATGAAAAATTTCATGTTAATTATGATCTAATAATTGCAACGTGCTTTAAATGCATTTTCTTATCTCAAATGCCAAAAATATTGACCAAATAAAGTCTGCAAGTCATTGAATGGGAGAGGAGTTTTTTTCATAAATCAGCTCCTTTCGTTGTCCCGTCACGAAAAGAAATGGCTGGCAAAAACTCAAATCTCAACCAAATCAAAAGATTCGTTTTTCAATTTGTGATAATGTGTAGAAGAGCAAAAGTTTAAAAAAAATCAATCTGGCAAAACTGTGTCGATTTTTTTGGTGTGCCTTTTAAAATTCCAGTTTTACGATGTTGTCCCGTCACGCTACATTTTCATTTCAGGAGAAGCACAGGTATATTGTTCATTATGCATGTCATTTCTATGTTGGAAAATCAATTATCTTTTCAAATATGTAATAACATTGGGGGTTTTCTTCTTTAAGTGTGCCACTACAGCCAAAACGCTGAAAAAAACTTGGGAATTTTTTGAAAAGGAGCCGAAGAATCGGTCTAATTAAGTGAAAAGGCATACAAAATTTCACTTTGTTTGATATCCATATTGCAAATTTAGAAAATTATAATGTTTGCAAAAGTATTGGTTGTTTACAAAAAAAAAATAATAATAATATTAAAAAGGCGTAGACAATTTAGTATTGTTTGATACCCATATTGATTTTTTTTAATTTATTGTTTTTGAAAATATATTGTTTTTTTTACATTTTTTCTGCATTTTCAAAAAAAAAGTTGTTAATGTGAAAAAGCATACAAAATTTCTGGTTTTTTTTCTGCATATTGTAAATTATGAAAATTCTGTAATTTGTTAAAATAAAAATAAACTTTTGTTAGGGTACACAGCAACCAAAGATGTTTTTGTCTTTTTATTTCAAATTTGTTGAACTTACGGACCAAATCCTGAACTAATTTGTTACAAAAATTGACGAGTTTCGTTTAAATTCTTTATAGAAATGGTAGCTTAGGGGATGAATTAAACATTATATCGTTAGTTCCCGTAGTTTTGAAAATACTAAAATGTCTGTAACAGAAATCTGGGTGCAAAAGCTCTGATTGATGTGCACCGTTAAAATAGAAACTTTAACAAGGTACATTCTACATTTTAAAAATATTTTGTTATAAGGTCGTTGCAAATATTTTTCCAAGTTTATGTCGTCGATTTCGTATTGATATATTTTTTTGTAATTTTTTTAAAAATATTTTCTAAGAGAAACTCGAATAAGATGAATAAGCATACAAAATTTTGCTTCGTTTGATATCCATACCGCAGATTAAAAAAAAAAATAATGTTTTCTTCAAAAATACGGTAAACTTTGATTTTTTTTTATTTTTCAAAAAAAAAAAGAAATTAAAAAAGCATGCAAAATTTTATTCCGTTTGATGTCCATATTAAAAATTTGACCTACATCGTGCTAGGGTTGTCCCATGAATGGCAATTTTCGTAATTTGTAGCAAAATTCACTTTTTTCAAAAAGTCATAATTTCACGCTATTTCAACCGATTTAACTTGTTATGGACGTTTATGAAATTTATGGTCTTTCTATAAAAAATGGTCTTAATAACAAAAAAAACTAGCCTTATATTTGAAAAGGTCGAATGAAACATTAAAATGCCGTTTTGACGGTGTCAGGACCTAAGAGCCTATGTCTGAAAATATTTTCATCGGACAATTTTACGTGACATACTAAAAAAAAAATATATAAAATTTGTACCAGCCTCAATATATTATTTATGTAACATTATACGCTCTTTTGATGGCGTTCTCCGAATTCCGAAAATACATATTCTTCATCACAAAAAAGGCCATTACCAAAAAAAAAAGATGGTGTGATATGTCGTTTTATGAGAATTTTAAGGTACTTTTCGAATCTGCAATAACACAGGGGGGAAATTTTCTCTTTTAGAACAAAAAAATTTCCTTTTTTTATTCTTAACCTTAATGGCTTATTAAGCATGCTTGCAAGTGTATTAAGATTGAACAAGAATCAAACCTCAACATGCTGTCACTGAACACAAATGCTCCTCTTGCTCACCGTTGCCATTTGGTAATCACACTAATCCTACAACTGAGCAATTCTCTACCAAAACCGGAAATGGATTTTATTTGTATTTTTTGATTTGGCTCAAACTTTGTGGGGGCCTTCCCTATGACCAAATATGCTATTTTGTGTCATTGGTTCATCCATACAAGTCTCCATACAATTTTGGCAGCTGTCCAAACAAAAATGGTTTGTAAATATTCAAACAGCTGTAACTTTTGAGTGAATTTTCTGATCAATTTGGTGTCTTTGGCAAAGTTGTAGGTATTGTTGAGGACTTTTGAGAAAAAAATAAGTACACGGAAAAAAAATGAGGAGATTTTTTTATCAACTTTTTTTTACTAAAACTCAATTTCCCAAAGTACGTATTTTTTGATTTTCGAGATTTTTTGATATGTTTTAGGGGACAAAAATCCGCAACTTTTGAGCCATAGAGAAACATGGTCAAAAAATCTGCCGCCGAGTTATGATTTTTTGAAAAAATAGTGATTTTTGGAAAAATCGAAGTTTTATGCAAAAACAAGTTTGACATTACTTTTTAATGCAAAATTGAATTTGCAATCGAAAAGTACTTTACAGATTTTTTGATAAAGGGCTCCGTTTTCAAAATATAGCCACCGAAAGTTTGATTTTAGCGAAATATTTGCAGTTTTTCAACTTTGCCGGAGACACCAAATTGATCAGAAAATTCACTAAAAAGTTACAGCTGTTTGAATATTTACATACCATTTTTGTATGGACAGCAGCCAAAATTGTATGGAGACTTGTATGGGTGAACCAATGACGCAAAATAGCTTATTTGGTCATTGGGAAGGCCCCCACAAAGTTTGAGTCAAATAAAAAAATACAAAAAATAAAAATGGTCGAAATCGGCCGATTTCGTAGAGAGTTGCTCAACTGTAACTTTACGCCCAGCAGCTTCCCCTCCCACTGGGCGATAACAATCCAACGCGGTGGCAAAACGCTAACGCAAAGAGACAGGTCTTTATAAATTTATTATCACTTCGGGAGCTTTGATTTGTTTCTTGATTGCCTGACATGGTTGTAAAATCATTTATCTTCCATCCAACACCACCACCACCCAGGGGATGCTGCTATAGTGGGGCGTTTGTGCACGCGCACGCCCTTACACTCTGCTGTCACATTGTGGTGGCAAATGTCAATTGGGTGATTTTAATAACTTTGTCGAACGTAATTTTCTTTTTTTTTCAATTTCTGCAATTTTTGTTGAAAACTTTAAAAAATAAATAATTTGCAAAATACCCTCACGTAACGGTTTTCAAAGCCACTAGTGAAGAACACGCAGCTGGCAGATAACGTGACTAGTTGTGGTGCTGCTGGCAGTTCCTGACTCATCGCTCCCACCGTAATCCTTCAAAAACCGCCCCCTCACCGCAGGGCAGGACAGGCAGGACTCACGACAGGGAGGTGCGAATCAAACAAAACTTTGTAATTTTAATGCCGTTAATTTTCGACGTCTTATCCACCGTCGTGTCGTTCTAAGGAGCAGTCTTGCCAGGAAGACTTCCGTCCCTGTGTTCACTTACGAGGTTTACGAGCTTTTACGATTCAACGGGTGTGGCCGGGAGACGAAGCTTTGCAGCTTGACAAAGTTGGTTGAATCGATTATAGTTTGCGGAATGACTGCGGATGAGTGATGGAATAATTTAGAATTTTCAAACATCATTTGGTGGCTACAAGCTCTCGCAGGATTGTGTTGAACGTTTCTGGGTGGCAGCTGGGATCGTTTGCCGAGAGATTTCGGAGTGTGCTGTTTGGGAGTGGGAACTTTAAGTTTCATAAGTGATTTAACTTGATTGATGGTGCTTTACATGATTTATGAAAGTAGCGATGGTTATTCTAGCATTCATAAGAAATTAGTTCTTGAAGTTTCTAAATGACGATGATAGACAATGTAGTTTTATTCATTTTTTTTTATTTTTTTATTCGAATATCAGTTATCGATCAGACTGAAGATCAGATCAGCATATCGACGTCGTCGTGCTATCTTGTCGCACCCGCCATTTTGACGTTCCGAGAAAAACGCGTTTTAATGTTTGACCTTGAATATACAAAAACGAGAGCACGCAATGTAAACAATAACAAACACGTTTTGTTTGGCTGACCATTCTGTGCATTGTCCCGAAGTTTGGTTGAAGTTGGTTGCTGGAGTCCCGAGTTATAATTACAAATGTTTACGGTAGTCTAGCTTGTACGTGCGACAAACGCATCCTGACTTTCCTGGCCTGAAATCCCTTTGGCCTTTTGTCGCACTTACATCAATTTTCATGGAGTGACAAGATAGCACGACAAGATTGAAACTACTTTCATATGTAAAGTGACAAAAATGCACGGAGTTTTTTCGGTTTTTGTTTAATATCTCAGGATTGAAATCGAATTTTGGGGATCTGTGAAGGTCAAAAGGTGAGGCATTGTGAGCTGCACAAAATGGCGTTCTTAACTCAATTTGGCCCAAAATGCACGTACGACAAGTTAGCACGATGGCGACGATATGTACCTTGCACAGTTAAACAAAGTTTAATTTATGAAATTTGTAACATCGCTTTTGTTTTAATTTACTAAAATTTTTAGTCGAATATGCAAAATAACACATCATTTTTGCTCAGATTTGACTTTCTAATCGAAAGACAAATTCGACCTGATTGCTGCGCCCATCGAAAAGACCATGTCTACGGTCGTCACACGATAGGATTACCTCGGCAGGTATCTATTTTGCAAAGCACGTCATCATCATCTTCTCCCAACCCGCAGGTCAGGTGATATTGATTGACACCGCACACCAGGTGTACATTATGGTCTCATTAGCATAGCCGCGACGACGACGACGACGGTCGGAGAGAATCGTCTAATTTCTGCAACGCACGTTCGCCTTAATCTATGCAAGACTAGGAGCTAGAACAACTCACACCTGAGAGGATTCCCAGCTCGGTTTGGCTTAGCTCCTGAAGCGCCAACCTTCACACGTGGCTCAACGACGACGATGACGGTAACGGAACACAATAATTAACGGATGATTTATGGTTTTGCAAGGATAATGATTAGACGATATATGCGTGGCGCACTACCAGGCCATCGAAATGAGAGCACACACACACACATATGCATGCAAACACGCACACTCCGGGATCTGCGAGCGGGAGACACATGTGCTTATATGGTAAATGGGAAAGTTATACAACGTTTAGCAAAAAGATTAGAAAAAACTTTGCTCCGTTCTCTGTAGGTAGATGTTACCTTTGCCACATTATTTTCTTTTTCTTTTAAAATATACCGATATCACCAAACAGTGTTCCCAGATCTCCATGGTATTACCACGTGGAAAAGGAAATCGGAGAACATTTTAAAATTATTACATTTATGCAGCGATATAATAAGTGAGTGTCACAAGGTAACTAATACGAATAACGTCATGATTCGAAATCCGGACTCATAGTAGCATATCACTTTTGTTATAGATGGCAACAAATCATGTAACAATTTGGAAATGTAGAAATATTATCAGGATATAGTATAAACCAGGGGTGCCTAAAAAGGAGCGGCCGTGGCTGACTGGTTACGGTGTTCGCTTTGTAAGCGAATGGTCCTGGGTTCGATTCCCATCTGCTCCCAACGAGAAAGTATAGGAAATATAAATCTTGAAACTCTACGAAAATCTTGAACATGTACGAAAAATCAAAGTCGCTCGAGTCGGGGTTCGATCCCCCGTCCTTTGGATTGGTAAGCAAAAATGCTAACCACTAGGCCATCGCGACTTGGTGAGCTATTACTGGAATCAGGAATACTGTTACCACCATCAACTATATACGCGCTGGGTCCTTGTCCATTTGACAAGGGTTCGGAAGTTCTAAATAACGTTTGAATCTGATTGGTCCAAACGTTCTTCAGGGCGGGGCTTGTCGACAAAGCTGAAGTCCCTCGCGCTCGGCTAGCCAGCGTAGAAATGGGTCACCGAAGCTCGGCAGAGCTAACACCTTCCAAATGCCTATGCGAGTTATTTGCATGTATAGAATGAGAGCTAAAAATACATGGAAACAACTCAATTTGTAAGAAGCGACCGCGTGGTCCCGTTTGGTTGGTTGCACACACACACACACACACACACACATAGTATAAACCAGGGGTGCCCAAATTTTTTTAAAGGCGGGCCAAATTTGAAGCTCACATGAGCTTGCGGGCAATATGAGACAAATATTAGATTATATTAGAAACAAAAAAAAAATACAGTTGTGTACAAAAATGCCTCCAATCAACTGGATAAATTCAATTAACATCAGAAAAAAAATACCAACATAAATATTATTAATCTGGAGATTTTTTTTGAAAAGGTCCAATAAACAAAATTTTCAGTTTATGCTTTTTGGATGTTTTTCAATACCCCTGACTCAAGGCGGTTTCAAAATACCCAAAAAGCAAAAACTGGAAATTTGGTTTATTTGACCTTTAAAAAAAACTCCAGTTATCTTCCTTTCATTGCAACTTCCGTGCCTCCACAAGCGTGATTTCTCAAATATAATGAAAGTTTTAATGTTGTATTTAAATTGATTTTTTTTTATTTTTTAAATATATTTCAGAAGGGGTGACACAAACTTTGTAAAAGTGTGTAATTTATATTTTAAATTATGTGCAATCTTAATGATAAATAGTTGCTTAAGGATTTTTCATAAATTATTCCTCCTATTTGAATAACATTTCAATAAATATTTGATGAAAATTTTGACATAATTTACTCTTTTCAATCACATTAAGACGTGCTACGATAAGATAAGACCTTTAACACAATATTTGTTTCATATAATCGGGATCAAAGTATGGGGTTTCCATACTTTGATCCCGATTATACAGTTAGTTTTATACTTCAAAATCTTAAAAAGGTTCACAAAATAGGCATAAACTTAACCTTAATTTCTAAAAATTATAAAACCTCTTAAAAATGCGTCAAAGGGTCATTTTACATGATCATTCAAAATGGGTCCGCGGGCCACGTTTGGCCCGCGGTTCATACTTTGGTCAAACAGTCAGTTTTAAGAGAATGCATGCAAAATAAGAATTTTCAAACAATTTTTCATAAGAATTTTTCAAATTTAAATGAATTGTTGTGCTTTGAATCCGGACCCTCGATTTTGCTTATGAATCGCTCAAGTTTGGGCTGAAATGTTAGTGAATGGCATCAAAACAATCGATATTTCCTATAAAAAATTGCTAGAATTTAAGGAAATCAAAACCGTAATTTTCTGCATTGCCTTCACGTTGCACCAGACGCCTATGAAATATTTCAGTGAAATGTTTGAAATGAAAGTTGATGTAAGAATTCATCAAATAACACAGTCGAACTTAAATATACCCAAAAAATTGATAAAACAAGATGAGGTGTCCGGGTTTCGAAGCGACCGGGAATTCGAATCATGACGTTATTAACAGTCGAATGAAAAAACTGGCATTGGAAAAAAAGTTTGATCTTTTTAAGGGGTTACATACATGTAAATCGACAAAAATGTCAGAGGTTTGTGTGAGTACACACTTAATTTTATTAAAAAATGTTTTCAGGGTATTAAAATATACATTTTTATCTATTATCAAAACAAATTTGAAGACATTTGCTTGTATCATTGCCGAGATATAGCTATTTGAAGTTGGGAGTTTCAAAAAACGGGTGCCACGATATCTCAACACTGCCTTGACCAAATCGGCTCAAAATTTCGGTACAGACTCGTTAAACCAGTCCTGTGTGCATGACGAAGGCCGATTTAAAAAAAAACTTATTTTAAAAAAAGATAAAAATATTTTTCTGTTTTTCATTTAAAAAATCGTCAGTTTTTGATTTTCGTATTTTTTTTCTAAAGTAAAATTTCAAAATCGGGCTTCGTCATGCACACGAGATATGTCTTGGGAGTCTTTACCCCAAATTTCAGAAAATTTGGTTCATCCCATCTCGAGATATCGTGGCACCCGTAAATCAACTCGGTGTTTCGAGAAAAACACTCAGAAAGTTTGACAGTCCGCTTTGCGCACGGCAAAATGTTGAGCCTAAAATCGTCTCTAACTCAGTTTAATCATGGAATATCTTCATGAATGTTTCAGAAGTGATTGAAAATCATCTTTTTAATGGTTTCAATAAATTTTCTGTAATATGAAATTTTGTGATTTTCTGCATGTATGTAACCCCTTAAGTGATAATAATTAAGAAACCTTGACATCAATAAATGTTGAGCTGGTGCGTTCTCATTACCCGGGCAGACGGTAATAACAACATTTATAATATTTCATTTACCATAGATCCAACAAAAAGAAAAGTTTCTAAGTGTCCATAACACAATCTGTTATTATTTTTTGTCTAGTTAAATATGTTTAGATCTTTGGGATAATTTTGTCCAATTTCGTTGGAGTCACTATTTTGATCATGAAATGGGATCCTTAAGCTAGAATTATTTTAAAAAGTTGAAATTTTGAAATTTGATTTTTTTTAATTATTTGATATCCTCTAAGGGGCTTTACTAATATGGAATAATTTTGACCATGTTCATCGGGGTCATTTATTTGACCATGAATTTTTTTTTTTAATTTTGTTATATTCCCTAAAGGATTCGATTTATTTATTGAGAATTTTTGAAATGTGAATAACAAAAACTGTTACTATTTTCACAGAGCCAGGAAGTTGGAGCAGACGTTGAAGTTCGAGCTGGAGTGAGACCTCGGAGACGCCACCGGATTCAGCTAATTTTTCAGCAACTTTTACTTAGAGTAGCGGTCTCTATAACTCAAGGTTCGGACTAACATTATCCATCCACTTCCAGTATGACAGAGGTATTTGAGAAATTGCAAAATTAGGAAAGATAGCTCCCACTCATCTTTCACGGCTCGTGGATGTAACTTTTGGAGATCCTGATCAATAACGGAGTAGCAACTGCGGTTGGGCAATTATGCTCATTTTTTGCACCTTTTTGAGTTTCTAAAATTCTTTCAAAATTTGTTGCTTGTTAAGACCACTAGACTAGCATAGAAACCCTCAAAAGTCCTAAGTCCGCGGCTTCCGGGGTTGTTCACGCTGACAGTGCCATCATTAGTGCACTAAATCATGTTTGAATCAATAATTTTGCGGTTTGAGTTTCACCACAGCCACCCAGCCACAGCGTCGCTACCTCTGCTGCTGCAAACTTCTGCGAAACTTGGAAAAGGTCCTCGCGCCGTCTTCCCTGAACAGGAGCAACGCCAAGTGGGGATGCTGTGCGTGGGGTTGAGGGACGGAAATTTAATCCATTTGATTCATAGCACTGGAATGACTTTGGCTGGCTGCAGGTAATGAGAGCCGGCTTCTGGCGTTTGCTCCGTCGTCGTGGGAATCGAGTAGGTGGTTTTGGGGGCTTTGGGGATTTTATGGATGTCCCTGCCACCACGCTGCACCGACTGACGCTGGGAGCTTAACCAGACCGAGTGAGTACGTGCGCGTGTGTTCTAAGAATTTTGACGGAGAGAAAGTTTGAACGGCGTAGGGTTTGAAATAAATTTCGGTGCGTTTCATGTTATTGTATTTTGTAGCCTTTCTTACCAAAGAAAGGGTTATGTTTTATTTTTGACTAGATGAAAGATCTCGTCTAACTTTAACCGTAAAATTTTGGGTTTTTTTTTGGTGGAGATCAAGTGATTATAGGTAAAAGAAAAATCAATATCCTGTAATTTTGAGCTAATCTTACTTAATTTTCTTATAATTTCGTATAACCAGAAAATGACCACCAAAAATCCCTCTTTACGTTCTGCGTAATTACTGTGCCTTAGTTACCGCGGTGGGTCCTTCTCTCCCTAGTACTAGATATACGAGTGCCTGGGAAAGCCCATCCAGAGCGAGTGGAAGCTTTATTGCTCACTTATTGGAAAAGCCAGCAGCAGCTGCAGTTCCCCTCCGTCGGCATGCATGCATTCTAGGTGGGGGATGTGACCGTGGCGTGGGAGTGAAAATGAGTTTATAATTTATTTATGTAACCGCAAGACACACACATTTGCGTTTGCACGTTCATAGAAGACGGGGAGAACCTGGCAGAGGGTGCTAAATCTTCCAGTGGAAATAATAGAATGTGCATAATTCATGCAGCCTGGCCTGTAGTATACATTAGTCCGTAGTTAGTGCAATAGTTTCGGCAAAAGAGCATTATCTAATCTCCTGCCATTTTCCGCTGTCGGTAGTGACGGGGTATGAATGATAAATTGATTTGCCGGAGTTGGCGCAACCATGCGAAGCCATAATGGATGGTATTTTAGTTGGCGGGACAGTAAATGTCAGTGCGATCAGCCATTGTAGTCCCCATGTTCTGTAATGAATGATAATTTCATTCGTGATGATGACAAATGACAATGGATGCTTTTCAAATTTATGAAAACTTTGTTAGAAATTCCACTTTTCCTCTCACCAAATGTGTGCAATTTGATCCAATTAGCCAGTGCCCCTTTACCGTTCCCGAAAGGGCACTTTATTAACGCCGCTGCACGATATCTTTTGTCAATTAAAATTCAATTTAATCCTATTTACCCATGCATGCTGGATTAACTGTGTCCAGCGACTGGTAATTGAATTACAGCACGTGATTTTCAATCGAAATCGATAATGCAACTCCCCATTTTAAACCCCTTTCGTAGTGAAAAAAGGAAAAGAATGGAAGCTGCGAACCTCATCATCCTGGTGGGACCATCAATCAACGGGAGTTTTGGTTTCCTCATATGCAGAAACTGTCGCTGGAGCATTTTTTTGTTGTTGCCAAATGATCGTTCGAAAATCCCCAGAGAATTTACCGAGCTCATGCATTTACCTGGCAGGCTAATAGGGTAAATTTGGAGTTGCTTATCTTTTTTTTCAATTTCCCGAGCAGACGGAAGGCCAGTTTTCGATATTGTGAGAAGATCGAAATATGTTATTGGGATGATCGGATTAGTTGTTAAAATAACAAAAATCAATAACAAAAATTTGTTCGAAGAATAACTTAAACTGTTATTATGTTGTTATTTCAATAACAAACCAATAACACAGAAAGAATCATGAAGGAATAACAAGATTTGTTATTTTGTGCGGAGAGGTGGAGCAGCAGAATAACAAAAAATGTTATTGAACTGGTTTGTCTCCATAACAAAAAAAGTTATTGTTTTGGTTTATTTGTAATTTGCAAATAAACCTGCAGTTGCCATAACTCCTCTGTACTAGGCAGGGCTGCAGAGTCGGGTACCTCCAAGCGACTTTGAATCCATACTTTGAAGACAACTCCGACTCTGGATGCAGGACATGACGTCAACGACGGCTTCAGCTCTCCAAAAATACCCGATTTCACAGATTCCGATTCCAAGTAAAAGTCGACGTCAGCTCCGACTTCCTTGCTCTGTGAAAATAATAACAGTTTTTGTTATTCACACTTCAAAAATTCCAAATAAATAAATCAATTCCGTTAAGGAACATTACAAAATTTAAAAAAATTACTCTCAAAAGTTAATTTTATCGGATTAATTTCAGCTTGAAACCCCATTTCATGGTGAAATAAATGACCCCGATGAAATTAGTCAAAATTATTTCATAGTTCTAGCCAATTTTAGTAAAATCCCTTAGGGGGTATATCAAATAATTAAAAATAACAACTTTCAAAATTTCAACTTTTTAGAATAATTTTAGCTTAAGGACTCAATTTCATGGCTAAAATAATGACCCCGACGAAATTGGTCAAAATTATCCCATAGTTCTAACCATTTTAAACAAAGTCCCTTAGGGGGTATATCAAATAATTAAAAAAGTCAACTTTCAAAATTTCAACTTTTCAGAATAATTTTAGCTTAAGGACCCCATTTCATGGCCAAAATAATGATCCCGACGAAATTGGTCAAAATTATCCCATAGTTCTAGCCAATTTTAGCAAAGTTCCTTAGGGGGTATATCAAATAATTTAAAAAATCAACTTTCAAAATTTTAACTTTTTAGAATAATTTTAGCTTAAGGATGGCCAAAGTAATGATCCCGGCGAAATTGATCAAAATTATCCCAAAGATCTAAAAATATTTAACAAAAAAAAAATAATAATAACAGATTGTGTTATGGACACTTAGAAACTTTTCCATTTGTGCGATTTATGGTAATTTTATTTCTAAGTCAGTATACCGAACGAATAACAAATTTTGTTATTAGGAGAGTTTTTGAAATGTATAACATTTCCTCTTATTAGCGTGTTATTAAACATTTTCAATATAATATCACTTCAATACCAAATTTTGTTATTTTATCAGAAACTGTTATTATTTTTTCTTCTTGAAGTTGAACTTCAGGATTAAATAATAACACTTTTTGTTATTTTAACAGGATTTGTTATTGAAATATTATTAATTTTGTTATTACCGTCTGCCCGGGTTGACATTTTTTTATAGTTTTAGATTTTCTAAAAAGCTTTATATTCTTTTACTCGTACTTGACTTTCTTCTGGTTGTATTTTACAGGAAATTATTCAAGGTACTCTTTAAAAATGACCAAAAAATATCAACCCGTTTCTTTACAGTTTATGGTTTAAAACGTCAATTTCACCATCCCTTATAATTATTGTTTCTTTTATTTTATCGCCATCGTGTTGCCCGGAAAATTTTACATAATAATTAATGCATATCTCAAACTAAACCAATCCATTGCCAAGAAACTACCCTTAAAAAATAAAAACTCTGAATTTCCTGTGCAAAACTTATTGCGCATGTATCAGTGCAGTGCTTTTTTTTGTATGTGAAATTCAGAGTTTAATTTTGAAGGGCTGTTTTTCGGTAATGGATTGGTTTAGTTTGAGATACGCATTGATTATCATGTTAAATTGTCCGGGGAACGCGAAAGTGATCAAATAAAATAAATATAAATATGAGGAATGGGTGAAAATCACGTTCTAAACCATAAATTGTTATAAATGAATTCCTCGGACGATTTTCTATAAAATGCAACCAGAAGAAAGCCTTCTGGTCTAGAAGTTGGAAAGTTACGAGTAAAAGAAAATAAAGCTTTTTAGAAAATCGTCAAAAAAGAGGGCGGTACCAAAGGAAGAGGGATGGATGTTAACTATCGATAGATGAACGTTTGGTCCAAATCGGTGAAAGTTGAGTCCAAAAGTATTCCCGTAGACACGGATTAACCCAAATACTTTTTTTTTATAATTTTGGAGTCAATTATTCAGTTTTGTTTTCAATCTTGTACATTTTTTAACAAAATCGGAGAAAATATTTTTTCTAGATGGTGCCTTGGGTTAGGAATATTTGCTTCCAAACGAATTGCTTTGTACAAAATCATGTGTTTAAAATTCATTTATTTTTGGCAAAACATGTTTTTTTTTTCGTTCACAGATAATTCACTAAAGATGCACTAAAATTAGGGGAAAGTGGGGCAATTGTAACAAGCTAAGGAAATGCTCGTTATAATCCATTAAAAATGTAATAAAATCTGTCGGATTTTTTTATAATCAAGACTTTGATAGAACTAGTTTTAAAAAAATCCTGTTTTTTAACGTCAAAAATTGATTTGAAAATTTTTGATTTTCCGTACGTTCTACTCAACAAGTGAGGCAAGACGAACAAGTGGGGCAAGAGGAACAATGTATGAAAAAACATGTTAATTTGCTAACAATTGAACTGTTATCACTTAGATACATGGGTAATTCTCTACCAACTCACACGAAATCGGGAAAAGTTGCCCCGACCCCTCTTCGATTTGCCTGAAACTTTGTCCTAAGGGGTTACTTTTGTTCCTGATCACGATTCCGAGGTCCATTTTTTGATATCTCGTGAAGGAGGGGCGGTACGACCCCTTCCATTTTTGAACATGCGAAAAAGAGGTGTTTTTCAATAATTTGCAGCCTGAAACGATGATGAGATAGAAATTTGGTGTCAAAGGAACTTTTATGTAAAATTAGACGCCCAATTTGACTGTAAAATTTTTTGGAACATGTCATTTTATGGGAAATTTAATGTTCTTTTCGAATCTACATTGACCCAGAAGGGTAATTTTTTCATTTAGAACAAAAATTTTAATTTTAAAATTTCGTGATTTTTCTAACTTTGCAGGGTTATTTTTTAGAGTGTAACAATGTTCTACAAAGTTGTAGAACAGACAATTACAAAAATTTTGATATATATACATAAGGAGTTTGCTTATAAACATCACGAGTTATCGCGATTATACGAAAAAAAGTTTTGAAAAAGTTACTTTTTGCGTTTCTATTTGTTTCGTCGTCTGTGTCTGTCGCGGATGACCATAAACGGCCATGATCGATGATGACCATTTTTTTCAAAACGTTTTTTTCGTAAAATCGCGATAACTCGTGATGTTTATCAGCAAACCCTTAAGTCTATATATCAAAATTTTTGTAATTGTCTGCTTTACAACTTTGTAATACATTGTTACACTCTGAAAAATAACCCTGCAACGTAAGAAAAAACACGAAATTTTAAAATGAAAAATTTTGTTCTAAATGAAAAAATGACCCTTCTGGGTCAATGTAGATTCGAAAAGAACATCAAATTTCCCATAAAATGACATGTTCCTAATTTTTTTTACAGTCGAGTAACGGAAAATGGGAGAATTTTTAATAGTAGTTTATGCAACAAGTTGAAAAAAAAGATTTTTTTCAGCACGAGTCGTACATTTATCTAACGAGGTTAACCGAGTTGGATAAATACGAAGAGTGCTGAAAAAATCAAGTTATGCAGCGAGTTCCATACATTTTTTCTTGCAATTCCGAAAAACATCTTTTTTTGGCACGCATTGAGTAATATTTTAAGTCAAATTTTCATGTATTTTATCAATAAATCGTTTAAATAAAAAAAAAGTTTAAAAGTGTTACTTTTCGAAACCGGTGCTGAAAAGTACAACTTTTCAACACCCATTTCAGTGCTGAAAAGTAGAACTTTTCAGCATTTATTTTGTAAAGTGTTGCTATTCGATTCAGTTGTTTTTGGTACAGAAAAGTAGGCTATTTCGTCGTTTAAGAATGCATAGCATAGCATTGGTGTCTACCCGTAGCTGCTACTTCGTTATTGACCAGGACCCCCAAACATTGCTCCGTGGACCACAGATGAAAAGTAGGAACCAATCATCACCCCTTCGCAATTTTCAAAGGTCCCTATCATGCTGATCAATACCGACGCCGGCCACGACCAGTGGTAAGACACGGGAAGTGGATGGGAATGTTAGTCCGATACTTGAGTGATGGGACCGCCAAATCGACTGCGTCTCCGACAAAGTATCACATGAGTTTTGAGGGGTTAGTAAGATGGGTATGAGGTCAGGATTCACTGTGGTAGGTGATGCGACCATGAGCAATTTTTTTATCGGTTGAAATTTTAAAAATCTTAGGCAGCCGGCTGCGGAAAGATACCTATCTAAGGATTTAAATATAATATTAATTCGACCGCGATTCTCCCGAAATTCTCCGTCGGCGTGCCTTCCGATCAACGGTGATGTAGGAAGGGCTTCATTCATTAAAATTATTTTATATCATAAGCCTTAAAACATATCCGTCGACGTGCCTTCCGATCCTCGATGATATGGAAAGGACTTAATCCAGCAATACGACTTGCTTGTCTCAAAAAACAAAAATCGGATCGTTTCTATCGAAAACTATATAAAGAGAACAAAAATAAAATTCATCGGCCAACGAACGCGCGAACATAAAATAAATGAAAAAAGAAGAAGAAGAAATCCAATCACCCCATGCACACAAATAGCGACACAAAAGAGACGGAAAAAACGAAAAAAAAAAAACAGGACTGTGCGTCCACACAGGCACCGCACTACTGATGCCATTGTTTAATTATAATGACCAATCACCCCATGCACTCGAACAGCGACTCAAAAGAGACGGAAAATAACACGAAAAAACAGGACTGAGCGTCCACACAGGCACCGCACTACTCTATTTCGTCGTTTAAGAATGACAGGAAAAGTAAGTAGTTTCACGACGGAATTGCAAAAAACTTTTTTAGTGTTTTTTTAATGAAAAATACGTTTTTTTCGGAATTCTGAGTACGCCATCAAATTGGACTTCTAATGTTACATAAAAATCCCTTTGACGCTAAATTTCTATCTCATCATCGTTTCAGGCTGCAAATCATTGAAAAACACCTCTTTTTCGCAAGTTCAAAAATGGAAGGGGTCGTACCGCCCCTCCGTCACGAGATATCAAAAAATGGACCTCGGAGTCGTGATCAGGGACAAAAGTTACCCCTTAGGACAAAGTTTCACGCAAATCGAAGAGGGGTCGGGGCAACTGCTGTGTGAGTTGGCGGAGAATTACCCCACTATTACATTTCAAATAATTTTCGAATCAATCAGAGAAAAAAATAATCTGAACACCTATAATCGTATCAATTACACTGATCTACAAAAATTGACAAAAAGACTGCGCAGGCTCAACTCGAGGGGAAGCATGAAATTTGAGGTGCTCAGAAGCACGTGCATTTTAAATTTTTCAAAAATATTTAGAAAGGGTTGAATGGTTTTTCTTCAAAGTTTGTATGGAAAATTAAGGCGGTCCCTCACTGTTTGCAAATACAACCAAACAAATGTTCAAATTTAACAAATAAAAGAAAAAAAACAAGTATAGTCTGAGGTTCACATTGAAAATTGCTTCTTCTCCCATTTCATGCGCAACTCCTATTAAATGTGATTGGTTTGAACACACGTGTTGGTGTGTGTGTTTGTGTGTGCGAGCCCAAAGTGCACAATATATGTTGTGCTATAACATTTTATGACCGGAGCACGACTTTTTCCACCGCTGCCCTTTTTTGTTTTGGTTTTAATTTGGCGCATTCGCAAGAATATATTGCTTCATTAAATCTTGCCCATGTTTTGCCATCGACCGAACCTGCTTTCTCCCCGTCGATCTCCCTCCCCAAATTTGGGTGGGCAGGGAGTTGCGGGCACGTGCCCTGGAATGCATTCGAAACAGAATACTATTTTATTAGTATTTATGTACGCAAGCACCGGCACCGTGTTCCATTTATCAGTTTTCGCTCCCGTGTTGATTTATTGGGGGGCTTCAAAAAATTGAATATTTTCATCG
The DNA here is from genome assembly GCF_015732765.1 of Culex quinquefasciatus. Classification (NCBI taxonomy): domain Eukaryota; kingdom Metazoa; phylum Arthropoda; class Insecta; order Diptera; family Culicidae; genus Culex; species Culex quinquefasciatus. Next base: position 191,769,396 of record NC_051862.1, on the reverse strand, counting down.
GCAGTGATTCGTTTCTATTAGCTTGGTGGAGTTGAATTTTTTTTGGCTGGTTCCCTTGAGAGCAATTCGTTTCTTTTTTTTCTGAATTGCCGTTTGTTGATGGCTGTGACCAAAACTTTTCAATTATAAATGTAAGAATAAATTTTGATTTTGTTAAACAAGTTTTGGCAATTGTTATGTTTCCTTATAACTTTTTTTAAATGTGGAATAATTCTCTCTGTGTCAATATTGAAGGGATTAATCTTACACTTTTTGTAACTAGAGAACATGAATCATGCTCGTTGTGTAGTGTAGGCGTTAAAAATCCAATGAAACTTATCGAAACTGTTGATTTGTTAAACATATTTTCACAATATTTTCAAGTTGCTTTAAAATCGATTCATATCAATAATCAACTTTATAAAATCCAACCCAATCTTTTTCCCGGAAAATGTGTGGCTTTTCCACTGCAGGCGCAACTTTTATTCGCCCATTATTTTCCCATTTTCTGGAGCAACAGTTCAGCGTCGGTGCAGTGTTTCACCTCCCACCAAAAGAACTTGGTGCACCTGGAGAGTTTCTGCTGTTGTGTGTTTATGCGAGGGCTGATAATTTTCCGCGGGAAAGCAACCCAAGAATGCACACACGGGCGCGCGAAACCAAGCTCAACCAGGCGCAAATTATTTATGGGGTTTTGAGGTAATTGTGGGGGGAAAAGCTGAAAAATAGTTTTTCCAACCCCAACAAAAAAGAAAACGCAAAATAATGGTAAGCCAAGTGTGTGTAACATTTTGCGAATTTCTTTGCAAAACCAGCCGGAATTTTTGCAAGAAAAAAAGCTCGAATGAAAAATGGTCAAAGTTTAGCGCTCTTATTAAATGAGCGCGAAGGTATTCAGTTCGGGACACGTGTTCCACGTGGCAAGAGGGGTTAGTGAAGCTGAAAATGAACTCCAAAATTGGCTCCCAGGCTCTGGAGCACGGTCAATAATGGCACACGCTGAGCTCATAAACAACATTCAAATGTTTTTCTATGATTGCCCCGTATGCGATGGAAACCAAAATCAAACCGATCAAACAAATAATTAAATAGCAATTTACCGATGATAGCTAGAAATCGTGTCGATTGTTATTGATACTTGGAGCGCAAAATTAAACAAGGCGTAAATATGTTGAGTATAAATTTCTGCATTACGCCCCCTCCCCCAATCCCAGATCAGGCTGGGAGCGATACACCGCGAACAGCACAGCATAAAAAAAAACACATTTCTGCACAGAAAGGGTCAACTGGCTGCCCGAAATCAGCCCAATCGATGATGAAGTCCTTCGTTGATGGCAGCTGCTACAAAAAAAGTGGTTAATGGTTACCCGGCCAATTCCATACCAGGGCTTCAAAAGCTAACAGTTTGATAAATATTTTTTTAAAGCAAAAATTAGCACCCCTGCAAAATGGCAAGCCGAACAAAATAAAAGCAAATTCTCGGCCATCGCCGTCGATAATGGGAATTTCAATGCCACTCGGCCAAAAACGAATCGCGATAAAAAAAACCCCGCGTTAATGAAATCAATCAAAGCGGAAGCGAGAGCTTTTCGCCAGACTGAGCTGACCGAATTGTCAACCGGGCATGTTGAGGCGCGAAAATCGAAAATTGCACCGTGCCCTACGGAATGGTTGCACATAAATGACGAATAAAATTTGGTTTGCCCAATAGAATGCCGTTGGCTTGGTAACGAATGAAGTGATTACTAGCCTGTCTTTCTGAGAAAAAAAAAGAAAAAATAGGGTTAGGTATGGATTTTAAAATCCATTTTTAAAATTTGAATTTTCTCGAATAAAAAAAACACTTTCTTCATGAAAATTTTCCCAGCTTTATAGAAAGCAAACATTTTTAAATAAAACTTTATTTGAAATTATGTAGAGCTGTTTGATTCTTTTATTTATATTTTATTTGACATGAAAATATTGCATTCGAACGTTACATTGCGTTTAAGAAGACAATCCGAAACAGTTTGAAATTTTATCAAAAATTTAATGCTAGAGAATTGATAATAAAAACAATATTAAAAAAATCTTCTAAATACAGAAAAAGGTTGAAAAACGTTTACTTATATATTTTCAATAATTTTTTATGTGAATATTTATACGAAATTCATAAAATTTCTAGCCATATGTTTTGCCATGTAATTTTGCCCGCTTAGTCTGAATTTACTCCCAGAATTGACCCAAAGTGTAAAAAAAAACGATTTTTGATCATATCAAGGGGTTTCTTAGTGAAATCATCATTAAAATCCAAAATATGACCAAAAATTGATTTTTTGACACGTTGGCTCAATTTTGATAGCAGATTTAGACTCGGTGGGCAAAATTACATGGAAAAACGTTACTTAATCCACCTTTAGGTGGTTGGTGCCTTCCTCACATTCATAAAGTCAATAGATTCTTATGGGTTTTTGGCTATATGGGAGACATTGGCTTTAATCGTATGAAAAATCATGCAAACATAACAAAAAATTACAGTGTTTTGGAATCGGGATGATGTCAGTTATCCATTAAAATTATTATTTCATGACAATTTTCACAAAAATACTTATTTTTCTTGTATTTGAAAATGCTTTTTTTCTAAAGAATCCAAAAATATATTGTTATTGGAATATGGGTATCAAATGATCAGGTTTTTTCATACATTTTGGATATAATAACTATTTTTTTAGAAAATACTCAAAATTTTCACAAAACTACTTATTTTCTAATAAAATACTCAAAATTTCATTTTTTACAATATGGGTGTCAAACGACCGAGATTTTTTCATACATTTCGAATGTTATAACAACACTTTTAGAAAATACTCAAATTTTTCACAAAACTACGTATTTTCGAATAAAATACTCAAAATTTCCGTTTGTTCAATGTGGGTATCAAACGATCGGAATTTTTTCATACATTTCGAATGTAATAACAGTATTTTTTTGAAAATGCTTAAAATTTTCACAAAACTACGTATTTTTGTAAAACTTTTCAAAATTTTAGTTTTTACAATATGGGTATCAAATAATCAAATCAATTTTTTCAAAAATACGTAGTTTTGTGAAAATTTCATTTTTTAATAACTTTCAAAATGTATGCAAAAATCCCGATCGTTTGATACCCACATTGTAAGAACGGAAATTTTGAGTTTTTTTTTTCGAAAGTACGTAGTTTTGTGAAAATTTGGAGTATTTTTAAAAAATATTGTCATTACATTCGAAATATATGAAAAAATTCCGATCGTAAAAACGGAAATTTTGAGTATTTTTTTAGAAAATACGTAGTTTTGTGAAAATTTGAGTATTTTCAAAAAAATTTGTTATTACATTCGAAATGTATGAAAAAATCCCGATCGTTTGATACCCACATTGTAAAAACGGAAATTTTGATTATTTTATTCGAAAATACGTAGTTTTGTGAAAATTTTGAGTAATTTCTAAAAATGTTGTTATTACACTCGAAATAAGCATAAGCATAAGCATAGGTGCCCACCCGCAGTTGCTACTCCGTTATTGACCAGGACCTCCAGAAGTTACATCCACGAGCCGTGGAAGATAAGTGGGTGCTATCTTTCCTCGCTTCGCAACTTCTCAAAGGCCCCTATCATGCTGATCAATACCGGCGCCGGCCACGACCAGTGGTAGGGTCACGGGGAAGTGGATGGGAATGTTAGTCCGATACTTGAGTGATAGAGACCGCCCAATCGACTGCTTCTCCGACAAAGTATCACATGAGTTTTGAAGGGGTTAGTAGATGGGTATGAGGTCAGGATTCACGAGTGGCAGTGATGTGACCATGAGCATTTTGTTTATCGGTTGAAATTTTAAATCTTAGGCAGCCGGCTGCGGAAAGATAAATAATTGATTATTTAAAAAGTTTGTTTTAATCGAACGCGTGCCAACCGAGCGGTAGTGCTATGGGCTGGACTTATCAGTATATTTTTACTGTTGGTACAATTAAGATAACGCGAGCAAATGTCAAAAATAGTAGATGAGTTAATACTAAAGCTGCCAGTTGGAATAAATTATTACGATCAACGAATATAAACGAAAAGAAAACAGGACACCACGTAACCGATTGTAATGAAATTAAAACAATAACTTAAACGAACTTAACCGGCGGCGTGCCTTCCTATCAACGATGATAAAAGAAGGACTTATAAATTTAAAATATAAAAAGACTCCAAAAAATACGTTGCATAGTAACCGCGAAGTCCCGCTACTCACAATCGAATCCGAAAGATAGCTATCTAGAATTTTAAATATAGTATTAATTCGACCGCGATCCTCCAGAAATCCTTCGTCGGCGTGCCTTCCGATCAACGGTGATGTAAGAAGGGCTTTATTCATTAAAATGATTTTATATCATAAGCCTTAAAACATATTCGTCGGCGTGCCTTCCGATCATCGATGATATAGAAAGGACTTAATCCAGCAATACGACTTGCTTGTCTCGAAAAAAAGAATTCGGATCGTTTCTATCGAAAACTATGTAAAGAGAACAAAAATAAACTCATTGGCCAACGAACGCGCGAACTAAAAATAAAGAAAAAAGAAGAAGAAGAAGACCAATCACCCCATGCACATAAACAGCGACACAAAAGAGATGAAAACAACACGAGTCAGAAGAAATCCAATCACCCCATGTACACAAATAGCGACACAAAAGAGACGGTAAATAACACGAAAAACAGGACTGCGCGTCCACACAGGCACCGCACTACTCAATGTTGTTATTACACTCGAAATGTATAAAAAAATCCCGATCGTTTGGTACCCATATTGTAACAATTAAAATTTGGGTTTTTTTTTCAAAAACACGTAGTTTTGTGAAAATTTTGAGTATTCTAAAAATGTTGTTATTACATTCAAAATGTATGAAAAAAACCGGATCATTTGATACCCTTATTGCAATAACAATAACAATCGGCTTGGGTTCGATCCCAGACGGTCCCGGTGGCATTTTTCGAGACGAGATTTGTCTGATCACGCCTACCGTCGGATGGGGAAGTAAATGTTGGCCACGGTCTAACCTAAAGGGTTAGGTCGATAGCTCAGTCCAGGTGTAGGAGTCGTCTCCCTGGGTCCTGCCTCGGTGGAGTCGCTTGTAGGCAGTTGGACTCACAATCCAAAGGTCGTCAGTTTGAATCCCGAGGTGAATGGAAGCTAAGGTGCAAATATTTCGCTAAAATCAAACTTTCGGTGGCTATATCTTGAAAACGCAGCCCTTTATCAAAAAATCTGTAGAGTACTTTTCGATTGCAAATTAAGATTTAAATTAAAAAATAATGTCAAACTTGTTTTTGCATGAAACTTTGATTTTTTCCAAAAATCACTGTTTTTTCAAAAATTCATAACTCGGCGGCAGATTTTTTGACCATGTTTCTCTATAGCTCAAATGTTGCGGATTTTTGTTCCCTAAAATATATCAAAAAATCTCGAAAATCAAAAAATATGTATTTTTAGAAATTTAGTTTTAGTGAAAAAAAGTTGATAAAAAAATCTGCATTTTTTTCCGTGTACCCTTTTTTTTCTTAAAAGTCCTCAACAATACCTACAACTTTGCTGAAGACACCAGATTGATCATAAAATTCACTCAAAAGTTACAGCTGTTTGAATATTTACATACCATTTTTGTATGGACAGCAGCCAAAATTGTATGGAGACTTGTATGGGTGAACCAATGACGCAAAATAGCTTATTTGGTCATAGGGAAGGCCCCCACTAAGTTTAATTCAAATAAAACAATACGAAAAATAAAAATGGTCGAAATCGGCCGATTTCGTAGAGAGTTGCTCAGTTTCGAATAGGAATCTCGCAATCGAGAACGCCAAGGCAATTCTGTAGAGCGAATAACTTGATTTGATTTTTGGTTTTTTTTCGAGTGATTTTATAGCCTTTTCTCAGTAAGGTGAGGAAGGCAAAACATATAGTTGAACAACTACACTTTTCCATCGAAAATCAGCCATTTTAAAATGAATATATATCAAGTTTAAAGAAAAACACCCCTGAGATTTTTTCTGCGTTTGTAGTGCTAGATCTCTTCTTTCAAATGCAATCTGCCACTTAGAGTTTGGCCTGCGCCTTTTTGCAAGGTTGCAAGACATTTTTGGTGTCTTCTGCAAAGTTGCTTCGATGGCAAGCCCAACAACTTTCTAGAAAACAACAAAAGTCCCAAAAATGTTCCTGAAATGTTAGATTTTAAAAATTACCCTCAAAGTGAACCACCCTAATTATGAATCAAACCAAAAGTTGCATCGTCTCGTTTGCAACAACACTTTTGAAGACATCAAGGCTGCAAATCTTCACATTTTTTTCGGAAAATCCATTTTTCATTTTATTTTGTAATCTGGACCACTGGGGAATGTCAAAATCAATCACTCCCAAATTTAAGGCGGTTATTTGGGGTCCAAATGAAAAATGTCTGTTTTGATAAAATTAGTCCATTTAAAAAAAAATCCATACAACTTTAAGTCACTCTTATATACATGATTATTTTAAAAACTGAAATGTTTCTGCTGCATTTATCTATAATTCTAGAGTTTTTATTTTAATATGGGGTGATTAGCTATTATAATTAAATAATGGCATCAGTAGTGCGGTGCCTGTGTGGACGCGCAGTCCTGTTTTTTCGTATTATTTTCCGTCTCTTTTTTGTCGCTGTTCGAGTGCATGGGGTGATTGGCTATTATAATTAAATAATGGCATCAGTAGTGTGGTGCTTTTCGGGACGCGCAGTTCTGTTTTTTCCCTCTTTTTTTTTCTTTTTTTCCACTCGCGTTCGTTGGCCGATGAGTTTTTGTGTTGTTCTCTATTTATAGTTTTCTATAAAAACGTACCTATTTAAAAATAAAAACTAGCAAGTCGTATTGCTGGATTAAGCCCTTTCTATATCATTTCAATAATCATTTCAATAAATGAAGCCCTTCCTACATCACCGTTGATCGGAAGGCACGCCGACGGAGAATTTCTGGAGAATCGCGGTCGAATTAATACTATATTTAAATCCCTAGATAGCTATCTTTCCGCAGCCGGCTGCCTAAGATTTTTAAAATTTCAACCGATAAACAAATTGCTTATGGTCGCATCACCTACCACAGTGAATCCTGACCTCATACCCATCTTACTAACCCCTCAAAACTCATGTGATACTTTGTCGGAGACGCAGTCGATTTGGCGGTCCCATCACTCAAGTATCGGACTAACATTCCCATCCACTTCCCCGTGTCTTACCTCTGGTCGTGGCCGGCGTCGGTATTGATCAGCATGATAGGGACCTTTGAAAATTGCGAAGGGGTGATGATTGGTTCCTACTTTTCATCTGTGGTCCACGGAGCAATGTTTGGGGGTCCTGGTCAATAACGAAGTAGCAGCTACGGGTAGACACCAATGCTATGCTATGCTAATTTTAGAGTTTTTATTTTAAATAATCTAATATGATCATTAAAAAACAGAACTAGAAATGTCAACTAATCAAATGTCCTGATTCTGATATATTTCAGCATTTCATAGTTCATAAGATCTTCTTTTTCAAGAGTTGATGGAAGTAGTTTTTAAAATCATCAAAATATAATGATATTTGAGAAACAAACATAAAACTTATTAAAATTAGTGATGCTTCACAATCACGGGTTTCAATGCAATTTGAAAAGTTCCACCGACAATAGCTTCGAAAAAGCCATTTAGGAGCACTTCAAATCGATTCCATTTCCGGTCCACTTTACGAGCACCCCAAACCCAAAACTCACATTCTCGTCGGTTTTTAATTTCCGATAAAGATCGTTAAGCCCCAAAAGCCACACCCATAAATCGCAAACACGGTTCGACAGCTCAAAGTTCATTATATCCAGTCAACTAAAAATGTATAAATTTTGGCGAAGGAAAACTAGCCACCAGAAGTAAAAGGCACGATACGCACATCCATTAGGTTTTTGTCCCGGCTGGTTGGTTCGACAAAACTGAAAGGCAAAAACCGAACCGAACTGTCCAACCCCCGAGCTTCCCTTCCACCCGTTTGCACCCGTTACCATCAGGATATGTAAATCAGAGAAAACCCCCTCCCGGGTCCGGGTCCTGAACGCCATAAAATTCGACAATTTACTGCAAAAAGTTATATCGCCAATCTAATCACTCAGGGTGCCTTAAACGGTTTGCGCATGTGTGTGAGTGTGCAAAAACAAATAAAATAAAAGGTCTTTCCGACTGCGGGAAAGCTCCAGCGACGAGGACGAACGTGGTGTGTCCTGCTCCATAAAACATAACATCAACGTGCGAGTCCCGATTAAACAAGCTTAGGACCTACGAATTGGAGCGGAAGTTTGAAATCGGAATGGTTTCGCTTGTATTCTGCGTTTTGTGTGGCATTGCATCACTCTGGAATAAAAGGAAAATAAAAAAAAAGAATTTACAATTTTTCTCATGGAAAAAAAACAATCATCCATGTAATATTTTTATTTAGAACTAGTCCAAAAATAGTTCTCAAGAACTGTTTTGTATTTAAACTACAGAAAGAGCTCGATAATTTTTTTTTTTGAAAATCAATGACAAAAAATCAGTCAAATTTGAAAACACGTGAAAAGTCTTGTGCTGTTGTTATGCTAAAAAAATACAATTCCTTGAAAAAAATTTACCCAGAAATGCCTTATATAAAAGAATAAATTAATCATGTGATATCATTTATTATAGCAATTTTGAAACAAAAAAAAATCTGTTGCAATTTTTTTTGCAGTAGCCTGAAATTTGAAATTAATGTTCACCAATAAAGTATTTTTTTTCAAAAGCCTTGTTTAAAAAAAATCAAAAGAAGAAAATAGATAAAAAACAAAAGCTTATTTTTAAAAACAAACAATGATTACACAAACGCACCACATGGCGTGGCAGGCACAAAATTTCTCCAAACAGCAAAATCGATCCCCGAGTGACACATATCCAGCAGGGACAGCTCTCTTCCTCACTTTTACCCCCTCAAATCTACCAGGGCTCGGCCCGCCATAAACTGACACGGCAACAAATTTCCCGTTTGATGGCCGAATCGCCCTTTTGGAAGTGCTCCCCTTTCATGGCCGGATATCGGCGAAATCTGGCAATAAATGTGGCCTTCCGGTTTGGATTTGAATTTTTTGGCCAGCTCCACCAGTCTCCTACTCCGAAATCTAACCCTATAATTCAGCGGAATGTGTGTGGATTTCCGTTGTATTCTGTGTCACCAGTTCAAATGGCACGAAAGGTAAAAATATCAGGAAATGGAGAGGAAAAAGCAGACAGGGAAATGGGGGAAATAAATCTGTTCATTTGACAGATCCAATATAATATTCATCGATTGAATGGTTTTCTAGGTGGCGGTAATGTGAAAAAATTTATAAGCTAAATAAATTTAGAAAAAAAGGTTTGCCAAGTTTATGCAAACAATTAATATTTCGCAGTAAGCCTAAAAATTAATCTATTTAGATAAATTTATGTTGATCTAATCCAAATTGTAATCTGTTCTTAAATCTAATCCCATGAATACACAGTCACGGAGGGAAACACAAAAAATTAACACAATTCATGTCTTAAACAGATTTGCATTTGCAAATCTACTCTGCCTAATATTAAATTAACTCGTTAAAGTGCTAACGAAATCCAGCCCCAGTCGACTGGTTGAAATAGTTGGATGCTGAAGCCCAGTACGATTCGCGTGATTGGGGAAATTGTCCCCGTCGTAATGGAAAAAGACTGGGACTGCTACAAGAGGACACAAGGTGCTGCTGCTGCTGCTGGAGGCTCGACTGCCAAAGCAAAATGGACAATAATTTTAATTAGGAAACATTTAGCTCTACTCTGGCTGAAGAGAGCTGGCTCTACAAAATGTGCACGTCTGATGCAGAGTTGCCAGAAATGAACCTATAATCTGTTTAATAAGATGTTTGAAAATTGATACTTAAAAGACATTCTCTAGATTATTGTGCTGATGATCTAGAGAAGAACTACTCAGACAATTAAAAAGCTGCTAACTTTATTCCCTGGCAACACTGCACCCAACAAGAAATGAATAGCGATGAGTGTCGATCCAAACATTCCCACCCAACAGTCAACTCCAGTGAAACTTTGTTGGAATCTCTCAAATGCATTTCTTGTGTTCATAGTGCGAAAATCACCCGCGATTAAATCTTCTTAATTTTTCACACGCGCGCACAGATTTTGACACCGGATAAGAGAGCTGCCCTCGGCGACGAGCACATCTCCGAAAAGAACCCATCCGTAGGTCACTTTTCTTTCCTCCGGTTGAAACCCGTTTCCATTCTAATTCTGCGTGGCCAAATCGAGCTGCCAACGACGACGAGGACAGTGCAAGATGGGATCATTAGGAGAAAAGGACGCAGAAGAAGAAAAAAAAACTTTCTGTCAAGCTTAATTAAAGTTCATTTGAATACATAAGTTTTTCCCGGACCAAACGCCCGGAATCACCAACTCTTCTCTTGGGGGGGTAGGTAGTTGATGCTTTGTCTACGAATTCACTGGAAAACTTGTCACATTCAGGATCAGAGCCCGTAACCAGGACACAAGGCATCACAGTATTTGGCCAGGGCGAGGGAGAAACTCTCCAGACATCAGCATCCGGGCGAGTACAAATTTGCATTTGCATGGAATTCTTTTTCTTGCAAATTATTATCCCCTTTTTTTTGCTGCTGCTGCTCCACGAGCCTTTTCACGTGGCACGTTTTGGCGAGGCGCTCCTTCTGATCTGATGCCGCAGGCCGGAACGGAACGGGACACCGGCGAGATAATACGACGACGAAAGGAACGAAGAAGAAGGAGATGGAGAAGGATTTCCCCTGAAGAGTGCTGGCGCACACAGCTGCAGAAAGGCTTTTAATTCCGTTTTACACAAATAAATTATGGAATTCTTTCCGTTTCCAGCTTCCGAGTGCAAGTGTTAAGTCGAGGAGTCACACAGACACTCACACTCACACACACACACATACACAGAGCTGCACACGCATTCCAGAGATGAAATTGGGACGGTGCATACATTTGCATTGCTGTTTTTAGATTAAAATTTTTGAGTTCAGATATTTTAGCTACTATTTTTTCGTTTTAAATAAAAATATGACCTCAATGGATTTTAAGGTCATTGAAGCATTTCGCTTTGTGAAAAAAGAATAAATTAATAACTATAAGAGCCATGTATTTCATTATACATTACTCTGGTCGTTAACAAAAAAAAAAAAAAAAAAAACTCAATATCAACCCCGATTTTAAAAATATCGAAACAAATATTATCACAAAATGGTTTATACATTATGACTACAGTTTTGCTATCATCAAAAATTTCCGAATTTATGAAAATATTATTTTTCTTGAGCTTTGTTTTGTTCTCATTTGCCGTCCAAAATAAAAAAAAAAACGTTTTAAAAAAATTCATGGAAGTTTTAAAAGTATGCAAAGTTTGTTTAGAATTAACTTATTTTAAATTCAAACAAAATTATGCTTGAAGTTGGAGAATTGAAAAAATCAATAGTAAACTTAAAAAAATGTATCTTTTTGATTGACACTATGTGGGTACTTTGTTCTGACAGTTTAACCAGAGCCAAATGAAATTGTCTTAAAACTATTCGGTTGCGATTTTGATATAAAATGGCTGTTGTTCCATTTTGAATCAAGCTTAATTTGCTTTGAGTATTCAATGTATACTATACATAATACCTAAGCAAATGTTCGGGACGAATTTGGAGTTTTTTTGAAGGTACTGTTTTTTTTCCAATTTTGAAATGTTTTTGTCGAATTGAATGAAATATCTTGTTATAATCAACTTTAACAAACGTTAAAACATCTTTGTCCATTTGTACATATTTGTGGTCTCAGATATTTTTAAAGCGTTGTAAAATATTTGCATTTTTTTTTCATTTCAAAAATGAAGAATTTCGATATACTTTTTTATTAAGTTTATTCTAATAAATACCCTAGAAATGTATGTATGGAAACCTTGCTAACTCACGCCTTTAAAGTTATCAATATTATTAATGTTCCTAAAAAAGGTAAACCTCAACTTGAAGAAAGAGCAGCCAAACTGTTACAAATTTAAATTTAGTTTTTTTCTGTACATGTAGCAATCACTTTTGGCAAAATAATTTATTTGTTTTCTGAAGTCATTTTTCAACAAAACGAAAATTATTCTGATAAAAATTAGTTTAGAATAGATAAGAAGCAAATTCCAACAAAAATTATGTATAAGAAAAAACGACAACTTCAAAAAAATATGTTTTGATAGCACTTTTGGATCAACATAAGGCCGATGCAAATATTTTTCAAAGTTTTTGTGCCTTGGCTCTGGCCGGGGTTGGTGGGAAGGCAAAAACAAAAAATAAATATTGAAATAACAAGCCCAAATTTCAACATTGGCATGGAAAAAGTGTTTTAAAATGCATTTTACACTAGTTCAGTTGTTTTGCAATCAGGCAAAAACTATAAGATTTGACGAAAACAAATATTTAAGCGAGATAAAACTTTTTGCGATAGCAAAGATCGAAAATTTTATAACATTCCAAAGATTTCTAAATCAACCCAAAAACGCAAAAATGTTTCGAAACGCAGGGGAATGCATGTTAAATTGATTTCAGCTGATTTCACCAAAATTTTCATTGAATTTTTGAAGTTTTTTGAAATAATATTTTTCCCTCCTGTTTTTTCAGGCCAACTTTGAAGGACACTCCCTCTAAGGGAGACAAAAAATTGAAAATTCTGGAAATTCTTTGGTGGCTCCCCCTAACTTGCATCCTAAGGAAAAATTAAGCAGCTGTGCAAATTTTGAGTCAAATCGGTTAAGGTTTAGTAGTAGATTTTGAGATAATTTTGGTCCTTATGTGAAATTCAAGAGTGAAATTGAAGAATTACCAAATTTTCATGTCCCTAATATAAATTTTTTGTTGTTGATTTTACAAAAGTAAAATTATCAAAGTTTTCAAAAATATTGAATGCTAACCATCTGTTTTTCATTTCCAAAACCAAAAGTGTAAACATTTTAAATGCCAATCTAAATTTTCAAAACAAATAACAGTCACCAAATTGTAGCATTTTGAGCATTTATTTCCCTTAAGTTTCACGGCTTTACATCATTAGGGGAAGGTGGGGCAAGACGACCATATGGAGCAAGAAGAACAATCGCTCGTACGGCCGTAATTTTTACACTTTTGATTATTTCCAGTATGAGGAATTGTTGCTAGCAATGCATTTAGCTGATTCTACTACCACATAACCGCCAAAACAACCTAAACGCCACGGGACAAAAGATTGAATGAAGTTTTTGTCAAAACCACAGTTTTCTTATAATTTTTGGAAAGTACAAAATAAGGCTTAGGGTTCGTTTTAAAGCTCATTTTATCAAAATGCTATTTTTGCTAGATCAGTAGTGTCCCTATCAAAGACTTGCTCTTATTATGAAGTATGATTTAACTTTTGGTTATTTTTGTTGAGAGCTTTTCAAAATTCTTGTTCAGGTGGGGCAAGTGTACCATATGGATTTTTAAGTATGGAAAAAATTGCGAATTGCTGCAACAACATATTTTATTGAGAAACAAATACATAAAAGTACTTCAAAACTGATAAACAGATGATAAAAAAAAAATTGTCCACACAAAATATAGTGATATTATGAAAATTTACTATTTATCATCTAAGTAATTGTTTTTTCGTAAAAACGATCAAATTTATGGTAAAATATTATTATTTAATCTTAAAATGAAAGAAACGTTTCAAATACATTCTAATCAGATGTATCTAAGTTAAAACAGTTCAATTGTTAGCATATTAACATGTTGTTTCATGCATTGTTCCTCTTGCCCCAACGGGTTGTTCGTCTTGCCCCACTAGTTGAGTAGAACGTACGGATAGTTAAAAATTTTAAAATCAATTTTAAACATTAAAATACAGGATTTTTTAAAAACTTCTCCTATCAAAGTCATGGTCAAGACCTGGAATAAGATAATTATAAAAAAAATCCGACAGATTTTTTAACGTTTTTAATAGGTTATAACGAGCATTTCCTTAGCTTGTTACACTTGCCCAACTTTCCCCTATTATTGATATGAATTATGACCAATATATATATACCTTTTTTTGCTCTCTGAGTTTTGCAAATTAGAACTTGCCATAGCGTTCATTGAACGTTAATGTGAAACTTTCACACTTTAGTGACATTTAAAAATAAAAAAAGAATGCATAATTAGAAATCAGAAAAAAGATACTTAGAAATTTTAAAATAAAAGAAAACTGAAAATAACGAAAAGTGAAAGCTTTTCCTGCAAAACTACTGTGTAAAAGTACATTCAAATCTTTATGATGGCAATTTTTAATAATAATTATTTATATTCTGTTTTTTTAAGTTTCAGAAAAATGATTTCGGTTAACAATTTTCAAAAACCTTCTCTCTACTGTTGATAATTGACCTTGCATAAGTTATAAGAGTGTCAATCAATTTACCACGTTACCACAAACTATCTCAATTCAGTTTTTTTTTCAAACAGAGCTGTAAAAACTTTTTAATCTTTCTTCACGAAACAAAAATCTTTTAACCACACACAAAACTTTCCGGCGGAATCCATCTCTGACAATTATCGCACAATCCATTTCACACCGGTGGACACACGATTTATAAGATTTTGCTCAAAGTTTCTCGCCTGCACTTTTTCGCTATTCCACTGAGGAGGGAGTTGGGAACTGACGGCGAGGGAGGTGCGAAGGGCATTGCAGTTGCACTGGTTTGGTATTGTTTTATCTTGCGCGAGTTTTCCGTTTTTCCACCATGTTCAAAGGAGATGCAGATTTCTTTAGGATTTTTTTTCTCTCTTCTTATTTTTTTCTGCTTCAAAGTGTAGAAAAGCAAAACTTTCAACTGTAAAAGGGGCAGCAAAGGGAGATTTTTTAAAGTTTTTCTTTAGCGTTTCCCTTCCCTCTTTTTCCCGTCTTCCTGCCAGCGATGAAAAACTTCTCCAAGAGTGTGCAGCTGGATGATAATGAAAGCAATTATATTTAAACCTCCCTGAAGAGACTAACAAGAAGAAGAAGGAAAAAAAGGGTTCCAAACAAGGGTTGGCTTTTCGAAGGCACAGACACTGAAGATGTGCCGACCTGACCGTTGGCCGGACTGCCGGCGCTGCTGTGGTGCGGTGTTATGATCCAAATTAACCTTAAAAGTTGCAGTGGTAGTGGCGGAAGAAACGACGACGACGGCCAGCCCAGTGCTGCTGCTCATTATCCTCGGGATGAAAATTGGATTAAATTTTACGCTCCGTGGGATACTTTGCCAACTCGAGACGCCAACTTGGGATGGAGGCCTTAGCGTATCTCCGCCCGGCCAGATCGACTGACGTTTGAGTGACTGTCGGCGAGAGTTGCTTGAGAATCTTCCCGAAAGATTCCGATTGTTGGGAGTTGTTTTGGTGCATTGGGATAACATTCGGATTGAATCACGGCGTAGTTTATAGATCAACCCTTTGAGAACAAAAAGGTTTCTGAAAAAATCATCAATTTTCTTTATTTTACACGGAGAAAAAAGATTTCCCAAAATCGTGAACAAGCGTTCATGAAAATGGGAACCACGAGCAATGTGTTCAAATCCCATGGTACGTTTTTGTAAATCGTACCATGGGATTGGAACACTTTTTCACGATTTTGCGAACTCTTTTTTCTCCGTGTACATTTTTGATCGAACTGCAGATTATTTTTCAAGTCACGATATCTCGCAAATATTCGCTCTATTTTAAATTCTCAAAAATTAAACTTTTGTTAAACAAGTTTTTATGCTATTTTTCTTTGGAACCTTTGGAAATGGGTTAAATACTTATTTTGAACATTCTTAAATTTTATTTTTTATGGCTGTTCGCCACGATCAGTTAGCTCCCTACGTTGTGTCTGTCGGGTCGGCCGACCGGGAAAGCACACAAGTTCCCTCAGCAACTTCGAAAAACAGCGAAGACGTCAAAATGTCACTCTGACACTACTTCTTTGGTTCACCCCTCCCGTACGACGGGGGGTAACTTAAAGTAACTTAAATTATAGGGTCTGCGACCCAACAATGGCAAAGGCAATTACATTTAAAAAAAGTTTTTTGAATTGAAAATTGAAATTGAAAATTGAACCCTTATCTTCCATCATTTTGCGAGTTGAAAAATGAGGTCAAATTAAATGACACTGAGTAAAACTCATTTTTCACAACATTCAAACTTCAAGAGGCTGGATTTCAGCAACCAGCAGTCCGAACAACAAAGTCAAAAAGTAATTAATTTAGAAAATTTTAGAAAATTCTCATCTTTAAAAAAATATATTTTGTATGGGCACTTTTTGTTCATAAAATATGTTTCAAATCATCAATAAAATATGTTTCAATTACAAAAAAAAGGATTTGTTTTTTTTTTCGTTAAAAAATAATTATGAGTTCAACTTTTTACAAAATTAATATTTTAATTGTCTGACATTATACAAAATAAGTTTATTTGAAATTGAAATTTCAACCCATAGAATAAAATGTACATCGGAAAATGTACAGTACAAAATGATAAAGTTTTTGTATTTAAAATTAATACGATATTGCTATGTATTTCAACTCAATAAAAATTATTTTTCAAAAATAATGAGCAAATTCTATTATGTTTTTGTTGACATTTTTAAAGTTTTTGTATATATTTGTATCAATTTTGTTCTTTACTTTATACCCTGAGGATTAATGTGGCCAAAGTTTTCCCAATTCATTGGCAAAAATATATAATAAATCTTGCTTAATCCACCCTTGTGGTTAGAGCCATCCTCACTGTTTGGCAATAATTGATCGCACAAAAATTCAGGAAATAATTTATATCCGAGTCAATAATGCTTTGGAAATCAAGTGCTTAGCAAAGTTAATCGGCCTCAAAAGGAGATACATATCACTTATGTTGTAAAACTTTGAGACAGGGTTGCAAGATCTTCAAAGTTTTGCACCCGTTTGGAACAAGTTTGAAAACCTATCCAACAGTAGGTCGGATGATTAATCTGGTTATTGTTTACATACAGATAAGTGAGATCTGGCTTGCAATAAGTACTTAAATATCACTACTACTTAAGTAATAATTTGAGACAGAGTTGTCAACCATAATTGGTCACATAGACACATACACTGAAAAAAACCAATTCTCGAAATCGTGAATAAAATTCACGAATGCGAGAACCACGAAGGAATATATTCACGTTTATAGTGCAAATGCACCATACTCATGAATAAATTCGTTCGTGGTTCTCACATTCGTGAACCTAATTCACGATTACGAGAATTCGACGTCGTCGTGCTATCTTGTCGCACCCGCCATTTTGACGTTCCGAGAAAAACGCGTTTTAATGTTTGACCTTGAATATTCAAAAACGAGAGCACGCAATGTAAACAATAACAATCACGTTTTGTTTGGCTCACCATTCTGTGCATTGTCCCAAAGTTTGGTTGAAGTTGGTTGCTGGAGTCCCGAGTTATAATTACAAATGTTTACGGTAGTCTAGCTTGTACGTGCGACAAACGCATCCTGACTTTCCTGGCCTGAAATCCCTTTGGCCTTTTGTCGCACTTACATCAATTTTCATGGAGTGACAAGATAGCACGACAAGATTGAAACTTCTTTCATATGTAAAGTGACAAAAATGCACGGAGTTTTTTCGGTTTTTGTTGAATATCTCAGGATTGAAATCGAATTTTGGGGATCTGCGAAGGTCAAAAGGTGAGGCATTGTGAGCTGCACAAAATGGCGTTCTTAACTCAATTTGGCCCAAAATGCACGTACGACAAGTTAGCACGGTGGCGACGAATTGATTTTTTTCTGTGTAACTACATACAAATTTTCAGTTTTCGATTCTGAGTTGATAGGTATACATGAAGATGGATTTATGAGCATTCTGAGAACAGTTAATTTTTAGAGCAAGATTATAGCCATACCTCACCAAAAATAAATCAAATTGGTTTAATAGTTGAGTTCAACCTCGCCTTTTAAGTTTTATCTCGCCAAGAGCACTTTGTTCATTAAAAATCTTTGACTTTAAGTTGATTAAATTCAAATTATTTTTTCCTTGCTAAACAATAAAACAGACAGTTTAAGAAGCTTTTCCTCATACACAGCAGTGTTGTGGTTAATCGCTCGTGGTTTTACCTGAGCTGATGGTGTGGTGGTTTTGGAAACTTGATCAATTAACACCACACTGTTCGTTGAAAAGCGGATTTCAGCAGCCAGATTTTTTCGCATGAACGCCCTTTGGAGCTTTATCCACACCAGCCAATGTTGTGGCTGACTTTAGTAGCTCGTCAAATTTGGGGTTAATTTAGAAATTTTAATTTGCACATTTTGAAGCTGAGTTATTTTATGTTGTGAATTTTTCAATTGCATTCGAATTGATTACATTTCGATAATTGGATTTTATATACCGTTAAAATAGAAACACGTTTTGATCTGTTTATATTTAAACAGTTATATTTGGCGTGCGTGCATGCAATTGTACAGTGTCGAATTGTACGACTTAAACCAAGTCCAATTAATAAATCATTTATCACAGTCCAAAACCAATCATTGAAGGAATCTGAGAGCAGCAGCGTGGGGGGAAAAGCCAAATATTACCACGGTCATTTGCGCGACTGAAATCGGTCCGATAAATTACTCTGATGAATTGACATATTGCGTTGATTAAAAAATAATAATGGTTTCACTAATAACAAAAACACACACACACAAACCCAGGTCATTGGGGAGCACGACCGTTGTTTAATGCATGAGCCATCCTTTCGCGGAAGTACATCATAAACGGTTCCCCGCGGTGGGAAATCTACCCCTCACTCCCCTTTCCCCTCACTCCCACAGCTTCCTTTTCCGGCCAAGGACGCAGCGGAACAAAGCGACATAATTTATGGCGAAAAACCTCGTCGACTAAATATTTGCTCAGCTCTTCAGCCAGCTCCACGCACGCACAAACACACTCGCACCCACTGCCATCCATCCTCCGGAATCGGTGACATTTCGAAACACTTGTACCGAGGTTTATAATGTATGGATTTGGAAAATGCACTGACGATCGCGGTTGTGTTTGTCTATTTGACTTGTTTCAATAAATTATTTGCTCAAAGTTCATTCCCGGCTAACGATAATGTGTTTGCTTTTGTGTTGGTTTGTTGGGCACTCTTTCAAGCATTATTTTGCAATTTTTTTTGCTCTGATTATGAAATAAATTTTACAAAAACAGCTCCAGACTTTAAAATAACACATAACTTAGTAACTCGAAATCCATGCTATCTTGTCGCACGTGCATTTGTAGTTTCAATCTGATCGAGCTATCTTAACATAACCTAACATTTGCTGTAATGCGTCGCTGTCGGGCAAACTTGTCGTGCACGTGCATTTTGGGACAAATTGAGTTAAGAACGCCATTTTGTGCAGCTCGCCTCACCTTTTGACCTTCATACATCTCCAAATTTCGATTTAATTATGAGAAATACAATAAAAACTGAAAAAAAAACTCTCTGCATTTTTGTCACTTTTCATATGAAAGAAGTTTCAGTCTTGTCGTGCTATTTTGACACAGCCTGAAAATTGATGTAAGTGCGACAATTGACCATAGGGATTTCAGGTCAGAACGCGTTTGACACAGATACAAGTTCGACTAGTGTAAACATTTTCAATTATAACTAGGGACTCCAGCAAACAACCTTCAGGACAATGCACAAAATGGTCAACCAAACAAAACGTGTTTGTTATTGTTTACATTGCGTGCTATCGTTTTTGTTTATTCAAGGTCAAACATTTAAATGCGTTTTTCTCGGAACGTCAAAAAGCGACGTAAACAATAACAAACACTTGTTTGGTTGAACATTCTGTGCATTTTTCCAAAGTTTGGTTGAGTTTGGTTGTCGAAGTCCTGAGTTATGATTAAAATTGTTTACGGTAGTCGAGCTCGTTTTGTCGCACTTACATCAATTTTCAGACTGTGTCAAGATAGCACGACGGGATTGAAACTTCTTTCATATGAAAAGTGACAAAAATGCACTGAGTTTTTTTTCGGATTTTGTTGAATATCACAGGATTGAAATCGATTCTTTTAGGATCTGTGAAGGTAAATAGGCATTGTGAGCTGCACAGAATGGCGTTCCTAACTCAATTTGGCCCAAATTCGACATACGACAAGTTAGCACGAGAGCGACGATTTGCTCCAATCAAGTGATCGAAGTACAGTATCTCCAGAGTGATAAAATTTTCCTTACCATCCAAAACCTGGGATTGTCATTAAAAGTCTCTCGGAAGAGTTTCCCTACATTTCCACAAAAGTACATGTCCTTATCACACTAAACACACATACACATACGGTTTTGCTTGTCTAATGAAATAGCCATATCCCAGTAATAATATTATTGGGCCAATTTTCCTGGATTATTTCGAAGTGGAAAATTATATTTAACGATAATTGAAATAACTTAGTTTAATCTTGTGGGAAATGTGCGGAATGAGAAAGATAAGCAGAAAAGCGGAAGCTTCCTGCCCACGTTCCGGTGGCCAGAGATTGTGGCCAAGTGCAGATGAGGGAGCGAGATATGCCACTGCTGCTCGAAGAATAAGTGTGCTTGGCTTGTCCTTTGCTCGATAGATAGATAGCTAAATGGGTCCAGATAGAGATGTAGGAGCTCCCTGGTCTCTGAAATAGACTCCTGCACCCGCCCCCTCATGGTACGCGGGGGAAGGCGTCCAGCGGAAGTGAAGACGATACCGGTAATCGACTTGGGAGCACATGCACAAACAAACTCGGGCCAACCTTCCAGAAATGAGTTTATGGTAAGTCTTTCCTAGAGCAGAACGGCGCCAACGACCAGGTGGTCTGCCCATGAGTGTTTCACCTTTGCCGGGCTGGAGCTTCTGGTCGTGATGAATGAAGCTGGAAAAAGAAACGGATTCTTCGCCGGATTAAGATACATGGGTCTCATTAAATTGCATGCTTTAGTCCTACAGCTTTAAATTTCTATTTGATCAAAAGGTTAAAAATGAAAATTGTATGGTTTTGATGCCACATAACACAAACAATAAATTGGGCTTTATTTTTTATTCAGAATAATTGATAATTATTAATAATAATATAAAAAATAAAGCCATTGATAGTATTTTTCTCCAACAGAACAAACTCCATCATTATTTTCCATCAAAACCAACAATCGAGTGAGGGGTCGAAAAACTTCGTCCATTGATCCCCCTCCCCAGCCCAAGAAGAGGGGAGCAAAATATAAATTGAATTAAATGTAGCTGCAGATAAGCCCATTGGATTTTAATCCATTAAGAGGGTGGCAGCCATAGCAAAACTAGCCCCTATCAGAGCTGCAAGTGAGGGGCCAATCTCGGAGCGTCTCAGTTTTTCTTCTACTTATGTTGAAGTCCAGCCCGGACTTGTTGGAGCTAGGCCATGGTGAGTTATACACTCTCAAAACAGGGAAGGCTAACGTTTTTTTCAATAACTGAAATCTCTTCGAAATCGGACGAACTCAACACTTTTTGTTTATTTGGCCCAAAATTTGAGGGGGCCTTCTCTACGACCAAAGAAGCCATTTTGTGTCATTGGTTCACTCATACAAGCCTTCATACAATTTTGACAGCTGTCCATACAAAAATGATAAGTAAATATTCGAAAATTTGAAGTGTCCACGTGATTTATGGATGGTATCATTGAAAAAATAGATACACGTTAAAAAATTTTGCCGAGAAATATGGTCCAAAATGTTGCTGCCGAGTTATAAAATCGAAATTTCATTCATGAAATTTAACACTCAAACCCCGATGGTTTGACACCAACTGTTGTCAAACGAACGGGGTCACTTTTTAGTGTGACACCCCTTTTACACGGAGTTCACACACACTACCAAATGTTTGTTTTGATAGTGTGCGTGAGTGTCGTGTAAAAAGTGACAGTTCGTCACTTTTTAGTTTGACTTTGACCAACCAACGGCGTACAAACCAAAAAAGTGTCAAACGAAAAAGAGACCAACGACCGGGGGTTAAGTGTATTGACAAAAAAAAAATTCAAATTTAAATTTGCGATCAAAATTAATCTGACCATGAGTGACCATTTCTTAAAACATTTATTTTTTTGATGTTTGGAAAATTTGCTATAATATTGTCTTGGAGACATTGAAGATTGGGTCTCTGGTTGCTGAGATACAGCGGCCTGAAGAAAAAGCAATAAATGAGAAAAACGAAGTTTTTAAGTCTAACCAAACAACCCTTAATTTCATTTCAACAACCCTAATGTTAGATTTTCAATGTTTTAAATTATTTTCAGAATGGTTGAATCACGACTAATATTTAAAAGGGGCAAAATATTGAATTTTTGGCAATTCGTTTCAAAACAATATTCATCAATACCTACAACTTTGCGAAGACTTCAAATGTGTCAGAAAATTCATTCGAAAGTAACAGATTTTCGAATATTTTCGTACCATTTTTATATGGACAGCTGCCAAAATTGCATGAAGTGAACCAATCATAAGAAAGGCCCCCACAAAGTTTGAGCAGAATAAAAAAATACAAATAAAATCAATTTCCGGTTTTGGTTAATAATTGCTCAAATTGTATTGCAGTTTGGGTTTAAAGAGCAAAGAAAACAAGAAGGCATTTGTTAGAAGGAACATTTTGTAAAGTTTAAGCAAAAAAAAAAAAAACCTGTTGCTAGACCATCGCAAATTTTATTACAAGTTTTTTGTCCCTCACATTTTTTCAAAATGTCCTCAAAAATTGTAGACTCAAATCACCAATCGGTACAAGTTTAGGATTTTTTTTATAAATTCCTTATTAATTTGTTAATTTGCATGAGTATGATAAAATGTATAAAGTCATCACAATATTAATATTGCTTGACGTTTCAATGAAAAATTGTAACAGCAAGCAAATGTTTCCCGTTTTGTGTGTTTTTGAAACCATCTTGAGTCAGGGGTATTAAAAACTCCCAAATCTAATCTAATCTAATCAGACCCTAGCGCAGCCAATCTTTCGAAGGGATCCTGGAGAGTGCCTTAGGTTAGATGACGCCTAGCACTCTTCTTGTCATTTATTAACATTTGTAGTGCGCCAATGCATCGGAATGCATTGAAACATCACAAGCATTAAAGCGGCCAGGCCTACTGCGTAAAGCCGTATCGCAGAGATGATTCGTAATTGGGTTGAGTTTGAGCACTGAGTGTTCGAACAACAACACAATTCTGAATCGACAGGGGAGGAAGAAGCGTGGGGACACACCACCATACGCTCCGAGATTTTGGTTGTATTCGTTGGGAGCACCATGCTAAGAAGGTTTGGTACTCCGGGACCCTCTGGGATGGGACATTGTATTTCTACGAATGCCCTGGACACTATTTGCCGTGGTTATAGCGCCACAACTCGCTCTCTGTAACAGTATTCTTAATTCCAGTCCAAGCATACTAAGTCGTCATGGCCTAGTGGTTAGCATTTTTGCTTACCAACCCAAAGGACGGGGGATCGAACCCCGCCTCGAGCGACTTTTGATTTTTCGTTCATATTCATCATTTCAAATTCTGTGTACTTAACTTTCTCGTTGGGAGCAGATGGGAATCGAACCCAGAACCATTCACTTACCAAGCGAACACCGTAACCAGTCAGCCACGGCCGCTCCCCAGGGGTATTAAAAACTCCCAAAAAGCAAAAACTGAAAATTTGTTTTATTGGGACCTTTAAAAAAAACTCCAGATTTAATGATTACTCTGGATGCTGAAATGATCTTGAATCTTGTAATTCGACGTCGTCGTGCTATCTTGTCGCACCCGGTATTTTGACGTTCCGAGAAAAACGCGTTCTAATGTTTGACCTTGAATAAACAAAAAAGAGAGCACGCAATGTAACCAATAACAAACACGTTTTGTTTGGCTGACCATTCTGTGCATTGTCTCGAAGTTTGGTTGAAATTGGTTGCTGGAGTCCCGAGTTATAATTATAAATGTTTACGGTAGTCTAGCTTGTACGTGCGTCAAAAGCATCATGACCTGAAATCCCTTTGGCCTTTTGTCGCACTTACATCAATTTTCAGGGAGTGACAAGATAGCACGACTTTGATATGAAAAGTGACAAAAAATTTCGGAGCTTTTTTGGTTTTCATTGAATATCTTAGGATTGAAATCGAATTTTGGGGATCTGTGATGGTCAAAAGATGCGACACTGTGAGATGCACAAAATGGCGTTCTTAACTCAATTTGGCCCAAAATGCACGTACGACAAGTTAGCACGACGACGACAAATTAATAAATAATTCATGAATTGCATATTGCAAGTAGCAATTGTATGGATTTGTTCTCAGATAAGGACCAATTAAGGACAACCTTCTTCATGTACTGCAATTGTTTCTTCGCATCTCATGATTTCCAGAATGATTGAAAAAATACCTTTTGTTTGGTTGATGAGTAAAATTTACTCGCCACCTTGGCGTGTAGCAAAATAATTTATCTGAACTCGTTTTTCAACTAATTTAAGTAAACATTTTAGTCAGAACCCAGTCAAGCAAACCCACGAGGCCTTCCGAGGAATATGATTTGATGGAGTAAAAGTGACTCTAAAAAGCAACCGTCGGCAAAATTTTCTCATTTCATCACAATGAAAGCACAAACTACCCAGGAAACTCCGGAAAAAGATCATCCCTAGTTCGACGTCGTCGTGCTATCTTGTCGCACCCGCCATTTTGACGTTTCGAGAAAAACGTGTTTTAATGTTTGACCTTGAATATTCAAAAAGGAGAGCACGCAATGTAAACAATAACAAACACGTTTTGTTTGGCTCACCATTCTGTGCGTTGTCCCAAAGTTTGGTTGAAGTTGGTTGCTGGAGTCCCGAGTTATAATTACAAATGTTTACGGTATTCTAGCTTGTACGTGCGACAAACGCATCCTGACTTTCCTGGCCTGAAATCCCTTTGGACTTTTGTCGCACTTACATCAATTTTCATGGAGTGACAAGATAGCACGACAAGATTGAAACTACTTTCATATGTAAAGTGACAAAAATGCACGGAGTTTTTGGTTTTGTTGAATATCTCAGGATTGAAATCGAATTTTGGGGATCTGTGAAGGTCAAAAGGTGAGGCATTGTGAGCTGCACAAAATGGCGTTTTTAACTCAATTTGGCCCAAAATGCACGTACGACAAGTTAGCACGATGGCGACGAGTTGTCATGCAGATGGTAAACCCCTTTTCCTTTGTGTCTGCTTACATTCTTTGAACAAATGCTGTTGTTGGTTGATTAGTCTGATAGTTGTTGACGACGACGATGTTTAGCTCGAGGGCATTAGTCTGTAAAGTTAGATGAGTGGAAAACATGGATTTGGCTGATGGTTATTAATTGAAAAATTGTTTTATGTTGGAAATGCATATTTTATTTAAGGTTGGGAATTTTTATAATGTTATATTTGAGTTTAAAAATTTAATGACTGAAAGACAGACAATGTGTCAATGCTGTCATCATCAGAATAGATGACTAAACTTTATTTTTCAAAATCATCAATCCCCAGCATCTTGCCATAAACATAGATTGTTCAAACAAACATTTATCAACGATATATGAGAACCCTCACACACACCCCCGTTAACTCAAACACCCAGAAAAAAAGGAACTTGGTTCGCACAAAAGTTATCACAAACAGCAATTCAAAAAGTCTGCAGCAAACAATAAATCATCGCCAAACACTAGCGCAAACCCTCAGTGGGACGCGCGACAACTGGTGGCGATGTTTTTCCTTGGACCCCCACTTTACCACCGTCACAAAAGTGGAAAAGTTCGACCTCACACACACTCACCTCCGCAGGCTCCAAAGGCCAAAGACAATCCGGAAACACGGAAGAAAAACCATTCCACACACACACACATACACAATGGATCGTTTACCCATGGAAAACAAACATCTTTATGTGGAAAAGAAAGGGAGAGAAGTGGTCGTGGTGGTAAGCCTCTTGAAAACTAATAAGAAAGCATATTCCTCCCTCATTTCTAGGATTCAGAATAGGAAGAAGAAACTAGAGAAAAAAGTTCGTAAACCCATCGATAGTCAGTATGGTGCTCTGTTTTGGGTCAGGGAAACATTTTTAAATTTAACAGCAGTAATGGAAAAGTTAGTGATAAAAATTAACAATTAGAGAAAAATGTAACCAATTTGTTATTTATTGATTTTTTTTTTATAACTTGAAGAATATTTATTCAATTGTTATTTATTATTTTACATTTTGCCACCACTGATCAAACGTCAATGCAAAGAAGAAAAAATCAGGTCACACAAGTGTCATAACCAAACTAACTGCTATTGATTCATCATTAGTGCAGCATCAAAAGGCTACCAAAATCGTTTTTTATCATATTGTCAAATTTGATTGGCGATCGAAGTTTTTTGTTTGTTTTTTTTTTTTTTAAATCCCCTCCAGGGATGGATGCAATAATCGCAAAAAAATCATTTTTGCTATTCCGTCGTGAAACTACTTACTTTTCCTGTCATTCCTGAATGACGAAGAAAGCCTACTTTTCTGTATCAAAAATAACAAAATCACTCAATGGGTGTTTTTCGGAATTGCAAAAAATGTTGTATGGAACTCGTTGCAAAACTTGATTTTTTCAGCACTCTTCGTATTTATCCAACTCGGTAAACCTCGTTGGAATTTGTTGCAT
Source organism: Culex quinquefasciatus (assembly GCF_015732765.1). Lineage (NCBI taxonomy): Eukaryota > Metazoa > Arthropoda > Insecta > Diptera > Culicidae > Culex > Culex quinquefasciatus. The sequence continues at coordinate 191,742,724 of NC_051862.1, read as the reverse complement.
AAACTACTATTTTGCAATTCCGTCGTGAAACTACTTACTTTTCCTGTCATTCTTGAACGACGAAACAGCCTACTTTTCTGTACCAAAAATAACAGAATCGAATAGCAACAATTTTAAAAATAAATGCTGAAAAGTTCTACTTTTCAGCATTTTTTTGATTGAATCGATTTATTGACAAAATACATGAAAATTTGACATAAAATTTCACTCAATGTGTGTTTTTTGGAATTGCAAAAAATGGTGTATGAAACTCGTTGCAAAACTTGATTTTTTCAGCACTCTTCGTATTTATCCAACTTGGTGAACCTCGTTGGATAAATGTACGACTCGTGCTGAAAAAAATCCTCTTTTTGCAACTTGTTGCATAAACTACTATTTCGCTTGCGAACTTTCTTCATCCGCGAAAGAGATATGAGGCAAATCAAGCAAAAGAAAATCGCTCCCAAACTTCTCTAAGAAAATCAATATGTTGATGATTTTTTGTGAGTTTCCTTGTCATTTTATGCAGTGTGCGATTTGATCTTCGATCCTTCTGCTTGTGGGACAGAAGCCGCAATAATTTTGCCATGGGCTGGTTTTTATATAAACGTGAAATCATTCCTCTAGATCATCCAATCCAGATGAGCAACCATATTTACTTGGACTAATGGAAAATTGCTCATCAATACCCACTTTCCACCTCGAACAATGAGTACTTTTGCAAACCGGATTGTTTGCATACTTATCATCAGCATTGAGCAAGTGGTTAAAATTTGCAAATTTTGCCTCCCAATCAAAACATTGGCAACGGTCAAGCGTCCGTAGCGACGGAAATGTGTGTGGTGTGTGTGCAGCTAGTGTTTGAGAATGCATTAAATCATAACTGAAGTGCTTGGCTAATAAAGTGCCTTTCATGAATTTTCGATTGAATGGGTAATCATCGCTGAGAGTGCACCGCTCTAAGTGATGCATTTTGCGAAAGTTTACTCAGATAAGTAGAACATGTTAGCGATGAATGAGTTTCGTTTGAAGTGGGGAGAGCTTTTGATAGCATTTCAATTTTGTTTATTTGATGTGAAAAGTCCTTAGTAATTTGAATGCAATATTTCAGTGTATAAGTCAGCTTACATCAAGTAATCATTTCTGTTCCATCACTCCAAAAAAAAAACTGAACCGCAAACTTACCTCATGCGAGATGCTCTACGAATCGATAAAAAGCACCGAAAAAACTTTTCCCATCGTAGACCACAACTTTCGTGAACACTAAGATGATAATGATGCCAGCCACCTCGGTGGTAATTTTCACGGCGATTGGCAATGGTTGGTGCGAGGGAGGGGAGAAGGGTAGAGTGGGCCATCCCGGGCGGAAAATCGACCACCCAATTGATGATGATGATGTTAAACTTGGCCGGTCGAGGCACAAATCAGTCCCGGGATTGCTCACGCTCCCTGGAATGCTAAGGAGATCACGTAGCTGCACACTGGAAATAATTTATACCTTACGTCGTCGTCGTCGAAGTCGTTGTCATGAATGGGTGGCCAAACTCTTCTATGGTTCTTTTGCTGTTTACTGTCGGAGGGAGTGACATTGAGTTCAGGATTTTTTGCGGTTTTGATGGTTTTATTTTTTTATGTTTTTTTAAAGACAAACCAAAACATTTATTCATATCATGTCAAACCTAAAAAAGGAAAAAAAGTAACATTACCGTAATCTGGGGTCAATCGGGACACATGGGGCAAATTGGGGCAGCAGTTTTAACCATGTTGGAGCACAATGTTTTGATTTTTCTGGTTGGTTTAGGTTAGAAAAGACTCAGGCCAACAAAATGTGTACATTAATTTCCAAATTTATAAGCTTTAAGAGCTCTAAAAACTGCTGTCCCTATTCAGACTGTAGGCCCGATTCACCCCAGATTACGGTACCAAAAGTATCATCGATTCCAAAATGATTCCAAAAAGGCTGAAGAAACAGTACAGGTCCTCCCAGTGTGGTCTTGAAATGCAGAAAGAAGTGATAGTAGTTATAAAGAGAAAAAAAAAAGTTGGTTCAGAAGAAAAAAAGGATCCAACCGGTTGGAAACGGCACCTAGCACCTCTTAGTCGATAGAGCCAACAAAAGTGCAAGTGGGTGTGCGTGCGTTGAGCTGTATGTGTTACTAGTACCTAGTTGTCGTAGTAGAATATGGTTTTCCACTGAAGAATGTATTTCAAGTCATTTTGTTTTTTTGGCTTAGCTTCATTTTGTTGAGCCAAGAAACAAACTAATTTGCAAGTGCTTTAAAAGTTATGCTAATAAAATATTTCAGCTTAAGTCCGGAAGATTGTAAAATGGTGGTTTTTGAATACATTTTTGGAAAGGTATTCAAAAGAACTTTCCAACGAGTCCAAAAGAATGAAGACCTGACAACCCTATCAAATGTTATAAGCAGTTAAGTGGTATTCATGCACATTTTGAACGTTGTCCGGATCTATCATGCAACCTATCTTTCGAAAAGTAATTCAAAAACCTTTCTAGAGAGTTCAAAAGAAAGAAGAACTTAAAAGCACTTAATTTTTTATTAATACTCTGTTTTGGTCTCAGCAATTTTGATAAAATATTGTCCAAATCTATGATTATGAAAATAAATTCTATCAATACCGTTGGATATGTTGTCATAATATCTTGCAAAAAAGACAGAAAGATTGAAGATCTGAAAACCCTTTCAAAATAAATGGATCATAAAACCTTAGTTTAAACGTGTCAAGGGTCAAGGGTGATGCTATTTCGACTGAATTCATTCTTTATATTAATGGGAGGAAGGCAACAATCACCTAAAGGTTTATTAATTTTTGAAGAATGGATACTAAAATGTCTATAACTCAAAAATTGTGCACCATATCAAAATTCTACAAAATAACTTTTCAAATCATTTTTGAGTTCTGCTTCCCTAACTGAAAACAAGGCTGTTATCTTGCTCGAAAAATGATTTTTTTTTATAAGAACTCCGTTGACCCACGGTCTACGGATACATACATTTCGACTCGGACCCCTTTCATTTTTGAACATGCGAAAAAAGAGGTGATTTTCAATAATTTGCAGCCTGAAACGGTGATGAGATAGAAATTTGGTGTCAAAGAGACTTTTATGTCTCGCGACATAAGGTTTTATGAAAGTTTTAAGAGAGTCTTGAATACACTATGGCAATGTCATGTAAGACGGTTTTATCGCATGCTTCTTTAAAACCAAGGGTGATTTAGCTGTCAAGTGTCATTAGCACTCAAACGCTCGGGTAGTTATTTGACCCCTATTTTTTTTCTTAAAAATCTCATAACTTTTGATAGAATTGACCAATTTGGATGCTTCCGGGTGCAAAAGATCCAGATTTGTCTATATTTTCTACTGTCAGACGGAGGACAAATGTGGTCCATTTTTACCGGAGATATTCCGGATTCTGTTGGGGTACCTCGGCCCTCCTAAATGGATATTTGGCCAATATAATAAAAACTTTTTAACACAATAAAATTGGAAATGATGCAAAACTTCAAGGAATCATCCTAAAACATCATCCTGCATAGATACATGACATGCTGAAGACCTTCGGGCACCGGAACAGGTTCTATCCGGAAACGGTTCACTGAGCTGATGTCAATTGTTGCCCAACTGGAACCGGCTCTGCTGCCCCGTAGGACTTAACCATGTCAATTATTTTTGCAGGATGATGTATTAGGATGATGCCTTGTAGTTTTGCATCATTTCCGAAATTTTCTGTTGAAAAGTTTTTATTATATTGGCCAAATACCCATATAGGAGGGCCAAGGTACAACAGAATCCGGAATATCTCCGGTAAAAATGGACCACATTTGTCCCCATCTGGCAGTTTAAAATATAGACAAATCTGGATCTTTTGCAACCGAAAGCATCCAAATTGGTCAATTCTATCAAAAGTTATGGGATTTCTAAGAAAAAAAATAGGGGTCAAATGACTACCCGAGCGTTTGAGTGTTAGTCATGCGAAAAGCTTACTTGAAATCACAAGCTCCTGAAAAAGCTTTTAACGCGGCCTATTAGCAGTGCATAAATATGGCGCTAAGCGCGTGTTCTATTTGAATGTGATTGACCGCCATCTTTGTTGAAAAAATAGAGAACTGAGAAATTTGATTTTAATTTGACGAAAACACTAATTTATGCTGAATTTTTGATATAATTAATATTGCGATAGATGTTTGAAAATAATTTGAACATTTTTTTTTTCAAAGAATTGCAACAAAATTTTATTACTAACATTTTAGGCATTATCAAAGCTGTCACAACCGCTATAAAACCTATCAGCCAAAACCAACTTTAAAACCACCAAGTCGTAACAGCCTCCCCAGAACCCCGATAAACCTATGTAAGAACCCAAAAAGACCTCCACAAAAGGTTGTCACGGCCTATTTATAAAATCTACATAGGAGTTCAAGACTTTACAACTGAATTCTTACAACATCTTCAAAGCCGTGATAAAACCTTTGTTAAAACCTAGTCAGGAGTTAAGGAAAAATTACATTTCATACGCCTTCAAACGTCTTATGCTAAATAGGTTTTATTTTGGCAAAAATTAAGTCTTTGTCTTGCCAAAATGATAAAATGGAGATGGTTTGCAAAAATGGTGATGATAAATAATAGATATTGGGGGTAATTAAAATAATTTCAAAGCTTATTTCTCGCAATTGGTGGCTCAAATTCAGCTGCGGTTGAAATTTTATTGATAAATGTAGGGGAGATGGACCCAAAAAATCAACTTGCTCCATAAAAAATCATTATTTTGTTAACATAGTTTATAATGTTTAAAAATATGTTGTTGCAATTCTTTGAAAAAATGTTCAAATTATTTTTAAACATCTATCGCAATAGGGTAATTCTCCGCCAACTCACACAGCAGTTGCCCCGACCCCTCTTCGATTTGCGTGAAACTTTGTCCTAAGGGGTAACTTTTGTCCCTGATCATGAATCCGAGGTCCGTTTTTTGATATCTCGTGACGGAGGGGCGGTACGACCCCTTCCGTTTTTGAACATGCGAATAAAGAGGTGTTTTTCAATAATTTGCAGCCTGAAACGGTGATGAGATAGAAATTTGGTGTCAAAGAAACTTTTATGTAAAATTAGACGTCCGATTTGATGGCGTACTCAGAATTCCGAAAAAACGTATTTTTCATCGAAAAAAACACTAAAAAAGTTTTAAAAATTCTCCCATTTTCCGTTACTCGACTGTAAAACATTTTGGAACATGTCATTTTATGGGAAATTTAATGTTCTTTTCGAATCTACATTGACCCAGAAGGGTCATTTTTTCATTTAGAACAAAATTTTTGATTTTAAAATTTCGTGTTTTTTCTAACTTTGCAGGGTTATTTTTTAGAGTGTAACAATATTCTACAAAGTTGTAGAGCAGACAATTACAAAATTTTTGACATACAGACATAAGGGGTTTGCTTATAAACATCACGAGTTATCGCGATTTTACGAAAATTTTTTTTTGAAAAAGTTGGTCGTCATCGATCATGGCCATTCATAGTCACCCGCGACAGACACGGACGACGAAACGAAGAAAAACGCAAAAAGTAACTTTTATTTATACATCATTTTTTTTGTAATTGTCTGCTCTACAACTTTGTAGAACATTGTTACACTCTAAAAAATAACCCTGTAAAGTTAGAAAAAACACGAAATTTTAAAATGAAAAAAATTGTTCTAAATGAAAAAATGACCCTTCTGGGTCAATAAAGATTCGAAAAGTAAATTAAATTTTCCTTAAAATAACTTGTTCCAAAATTTTTTACAGTCGAGTAACGGAAAATGGGAGAATTTTTAAAACTTTTTTAGTGTTTTTTTCGATGAAAAATACGTTTTTTCGGAATTCTGAGTAGGGGAACTTCTCGTATGTTTGGCAGGTCAAGCACTCGCTCCTAACTCCATCCAATTTGCTAATTTTCACTATTTAAACAACTTATTTTGAAAATTTTTTGATAGAAACTTGCTTGTTCACTTCTCATTGAGCCATTTATCACTCGATTTCAGTTGAAAACGCTTTTAATTAGCTTTAATTGAATGTCAAAGTTCTGACCTGCCAACATTAGAGGCACGCTGGAATTAGATGCTGTTCCCCTACGCCATCAAATCGGGCGTCTAATTTTACATAAAAGTCCCTTTGACACCAAATTTCTATCTCATCACCGTTTCAGGCTGCAAATTGTTGAAAAACACCTCTTTTTTCGCATGTTCAAAAATGGAAGGGGTCGTACCGCCCCTCCGTCACGAGATATCAAAAAACGGACCTCGGATTCGTAATCAGGGACAAAAGTTACCCCTTAGGACAAAGTTTCACGCAAATCGAAGAGGGGTCGGGGCAACTTTTCCCGATTTCGTGTGAGTTGGTAGAGAATTACCCAATATTAATTATATCAGAAATTCAGTATAAATGATTGTTTTCGTAAAATTTAAATCAAATTTCTCAGTTCTCTATTTTTCAACAAAGATGGCGGTCAATCACATTCAAATAGAACACGCGTTTAGCGCCATATTTATGCACTGCTAATTGTCTGCGTTAAAAGCTTTTTCAGGAGCTTGTGGTTTCAAGTAAGCTTTTCGCATGCCTAATGGCACTTGACTGCTAAACCACCCTTGGTTTTAAAGAAGCATGTGATAAATCCGTTTGGCATGACATTGTCATTGTGTATCCAAGACTCTCTTAAAATTTTTATAAAACCTAATTGAAAGCCATTTAGCTTTTATTGTCACAAGGTTTTATGTCCGAGACATAAAACTCTGTTAGAACCTTTTAATTAGCTCTTGCTTATTGGTTGCGGCGGTGAATGCCCAAATAAAACTATTAAGCAATCAAGATGCTACCATAAAACCTTAATAAAACTATGTGGTGGCTAGTTGGTTTAAAAATGTTACTTGGGTGCTCTTCTTTGTTCACCCGGAAAACCCCATCAACTCGTAACAAACATGCAACTCTATTTGTCTGCACTTTTTACGCTGCGTTACCAATGAACAACAACCCTCGCAAAGCAGCCCAATTTCACATGTGGGATCTGCTTGTCCTGCCACAGAGCACATTCGATACCGTTTAATATTCCGCTCGTGCACCTCGAAGTGAGCAGCCAACAACCATTCCAGAGCCCGGAAGCAGCGAAAAGCGAATTTTAAAATTCACCGAATAAAAAGCGGAATTTTCCGGGAAAATTCAAAACAACTTTATTTTCCAGTTACAACTCCATCTGCAGTTTAGTGTGCTCGCTGGGTGGTTGGGGGTGGGGAAGGCAAATTTCATACCACTAGGTTAACTAGGTTTTTATTTTCCCCCACAGGAATGGCATTCGAACTCGGGGGCTGGGGGATGCAAAATTTGGTCCATCAAAAGTTGGTCTTTTTCAGGGTTGGGAAACTAGATGCTTGTCGGGGTAGTTTTGCAAACCTGATGGTCGTGGGAACAGTGCAGTTTGGAAATGTTTGGAATGTGCACAACTTTGAGCAGTTTTATGCTAGAGTTCCCAGCTCATACAATGTTTTTAAATAGCAATTTTGGACAGTTTAAGGTTGTTCAGGTTGATCTAAATTTTCAATCCAACGTCCATTAGTGGCGTTGGTGGAGTTGGATCTAATGGTACAATTGGTTGCATTTCCAACTTCTTCATCTAGTCACTGTAGAAGCCTCTATTCCTAGCACGCTCACGTTCCCGGAATTAGTTTGACTGCCATGTTTCCGTGTTCTGCTGCAGCTTCTGCTTTTCCCGCTCTACCCCCCATTTACCGTTCCCTTCGGAGTATATGCTCCATATAATTGTTTTTCAAGCATCGTCGAATGAATTGCTGATTATAATTCGCAGTATTTTCTCCCCTCCGATGCTGCTGTTGTTGTGATGGTGTTATACGGCTCGGCAGGCATTTAAACGAGATTCTCTCTCGACTGGTGGCGTTTCTCGTTAGGCTGCGTCGGCAATGAGTACCGTCTCTGATGTTCATGGAAAAAGGTTATATTGTTACCAATTGAAACATCAAAGGATTTTCTGCCAAGAACGGATAGTGATCAGCATACACTCTCACACACACCCACCCGCACACATACACATCTGCAGAGAGATGTGCGTGTGCCTCTCAGGAACATCACTCACTTAGCTTTGAAGTGAGTCGGTTCCAGAAAACGGCAGAAATAAACCCATTTCCGTACAATTTCTTCCTTTCTTTACGGGGTGCGGTGTGGTGTGGTGAAGTGTTCGAAAGAACAAGGTTGAAGGTTAGCGGGTCGGCATCGTGCCGTGCCAAGCGGAGCAAGATTGTACTGACACCCATCCAGAACCGAGAAAGCACGAGCAGGAGATGCTTATCACTTTGCGTGAGGTACTGACGATGAGACCTCTCGCCGGTGTCGGTTGAGGAACAAGGTTCCAGGAGATACTGAACACGACAAGTTTCTGTGCCGCAGGGTGGACACTCGATTGCCAAAGGTGGATTTCAGTTTTTTGCTTTTCAAATACGTTTTTGAATACTGGCACAAGCTTCAATCTTTTAAATTGAGAACAGTAAGCATTTGCCGTAAACTAAAAACTAAAAACTAAAAACTAAAAACTAAAAACTAAAAACTAAAAACTAAAAACTAAAAACTAAAAACTAAAAACTAAAAACTAAAAACTAAAAACTAAAAACTAAAAACTAAAAACTAAAAACTAAAAACTAAAAACTAAAAACTAAAAACTAAAACTAAAAACTAAAAACTAAAAACTAAAAACTAAAAACTAAAAACTAAAAACTAAAAACTAAAAACTAAAAACTAAAAACTAAAAACTAAAAACTAAAACTAAAAACTAAAAACTAAAAACTAAAACTAAAACTAAAAACTAAAAACTAAAACTAAAAACTAAAACTAAAAACTAAAAACTAAAAACTAAAACTAAAAACTAAAAACTAAAAACTAAAAACTAAAAACTAAAAACTAAAAACTAAAAACTAAAAACTAAAAACTAAAAACTAAAACTAAAACTAAAAACTAAAAACTAAAAACTAAAAACTAAAAACTAAAAACTAAAAACTAAAAACTAAAAACTAAAAACTAAAACTAAAAACTAAAAACTAAAAACTAAAACTAAAAACTAAAACTAAAAACTAAAAACTAAAAACTAAAAACTAAAACTAAAAACTAAAAACTAAAAACTAAAAACTAAAAACTAAAAACTAAAAACTAAAAACTAAAAACTAAAAACTAAAAACTAAAAACTAAAAACTAAAAACTAAAAACTAAAAACTAAAAACTAAAAACTAAAAACTAAAAACTAAAAACTAAAAACTAAAAACTAAAAACTAAAAACTAAAAATATTATTATGTAATGGTGCAAAAGAGTCATTCTAGGCAAACTTGCACAGCAGTTGATAATTTTGGGTTGTTTTTGTCCGTAATAGAGCAGTTCTCTACGGAATCGGTCTTTTTTCTTTAATTTTATTTTTTGTATTTTTTAATCCGGCTGAAACTTTTTTGGTGCCTTCGGTATGCCCAATGAAGCCATTTTGCATCATAAGTTTGTCCATATAAATTTCCATACAAATTTGGCAGCTGTCCATACAAAAATGATATGTGAAAATTCAAAAATCTGTATCTTTTGAAGGAATTTTTTGATCGATTTGGTGTCTTGGGCAAAGTTGTAGGTATGGATATGGACTACACTGAAAAAAAATTATACACGGTAAAAAAAAATTTGGTGATTTTTTTTTATTTTTTTTATTTTTTTTTTACTGCCTCTTAATTACTGTTTAAATTTGCAATAAACCTCAAAAGGTAATATTTGTGTTAAGAACAAAATTATTATGTTTAAATAGCGTTTTTTTCCTTGTACCTTTGAAGGGCTACTTTTTTGAATGCAACAATGATCTACAAAGTTGTAGAACAGGCAATTTTTTTATGGATAAACATAGTGGGTTGGATTCTTCACGAGTTATCTGAACTTCAGGATTTTTTTGAAAATGTGAAGACTTTGATCACTGTTGACTAAAAAAGGAATAAGTCATACCGTCACGAGATATTGAAAAATGGACTAAGGATTTTTGGGTTTTACATAAATTATTTGAAAATTTTGATAAAAATTACAAATTTATTTATTTTGCCTCTCCCCCTCGACTTTAAACAAAAACTCTTAATAAAATTTGTAATAGCCTTATGTTTAAAAAATGAAGCAATAAAAAAACCCATTAATTTCAAAACTTCAACCGAGTAACCACCCCGCCTGTGCAGCATCAGAAGATGCTTTTGGGTGGTTTGGCCTAATGCGAAAACAATATTCCTCGACGAATGATTAATGGTGCACTCGAGTGAGTCATGATAGTCCGGGGGGTCGCACACACATACACACACACACTCACGCCTGTCTTCACACGTCGTTTTTCTCGTTGCGTCAGAGTGTCGTCTGGGGCCGGGATCTCTCGTTTCTTGTGCTAGATGCATGATGTGGTGATTTGGGAGAACTGCTGATACCGCAGCACTACGGTGTCATACCAAAATGAGCTCATTTCATCGCCATCGTGACAGACATGGCACTACGCAATTTACGGTGGTAGAAAAACAAGTTTTAAATTGGTGTTTTTTTTAATTAGAGGATTTTTTTGGTACAAATTTAAAATCAAGTAAGAAAAGCGAACTCGCAAAGTTTATAAAAGAGTTTGAATTAAAGCTCTGTAGTACCGATTGAGTCGCTGATTAGCGGTTGGACTCGCAATCCAAAGGTCTTCAGTTCGAATCCTGGAGTGGAAGGTTCCTTGGAGTAAAAAGAGATTTGAGTGCTCCCCCATTCAAGCCTTTGAACTTTTAGGTTCGAGCAGAAAACTTGCAATTGAGACCACATAAGACTTGTAGGTCATACAAGTGGATTGACTTGTTTTTTGTTATGTTAAAACATTCGCAGCGTTCTTTCTGTTACATTTTCTCAATTGAATTGAAAACTTACTCTTTTCATTAGCCTCAAGTGCCGAGCAAACAATCAATGCAATGTATCGACTCAAGTGCACAGCTATTTGCTTAACAAAAGCCACCTGAAAAGCGCATAACTTTTTCTTTCTCGTCAGAATCGGTACAGCTGCTTTTGCGATGCATGAGCTACCTACAATATCCCGTATTCGTTCAACTTGTTATACATGAAGGATAAATGAAGTTGATTGTGTGTACATATGCACTTTCCAACTGAACTCGTACTTACATACGCACGGGTCGTTGCCTCAACTCCATTCTGCAACTTTCTTTTTGCAAAAGCCATCAGCAACGAGTTGTAACGTGGTGAATCCTCCTGAAGGTGCACCAGCACACAAAGGGCGTCCCAAAATGGATACCTTCTTGCATGTTATCCTGAAGTTGGTTTAAAAATATTACATGAAATACACTTACAGTCAAAGTTACATCAAAACAATAAATAGATCTACGTGAAATTCCCATGACTCTGGAAATAGTTATAATAGAATTATTAAAATTAATCTTTGACAAGCGTCCAATTCCAATATGTCCTCCTCCTTCACAAAACCAATCGAGCAATACAAAGTGCACCTCCGGGGAACATAATTAAATCAAAACAATCGATGTCCTCATCAGCATGGCCCCATACTGCTGGTTCTGCGTTCCAGCTCCTGCCAATGACAACGAGCTCTTCATTGATCGGCTCGAACTGTCGAGAGTTAATGCGCTGCAGTGCCTTCGATTCGCTGATTAATTGTAAGCTTTTACATGTCGGTCGTCCCACGATGCCTGTGCCGGCGTAGTATCATCGTTCAGCGGCGAATTTCACAGTCGATGACAGGCGGGACTCTGCAGTGATCACCCTGGCGCGCTAATCCAAGGATGAGCTGTTTAAACACTGCCTGTGTAATGAAATTTGCCACTTTTGGAGTGTGCCTTGCGCAACCCATTCGCACACACTGTAACACAATGTTGAGCTTTTTTATGCCCCTGTTGAAATGCTTAAAAATTTGAGTATCAATTCGATGGAGGTGTCTGGTATTAAAACTTGTGATAGATGAAAAAACTATCATTTGATAATTCCTGCTCCAAAATATCAGAGATAACAATAATCTATTCCTTTGTCTAATGATTCCTAGCAAGGGTATTCTCCATGGAACTTTTCTTTTCATCAACCACACGTGCTATCATCGCTGATTCTTTAGTTTTCTCAGAAAACCACCTTATAAAATAATGAGTTCAATACATTTTTGCTGCACAGTGTAATCCATCGATAATAATTAATTTCAAAACTTTACTATACCTTCTGTCTCACTTGCAAATAACGTCATCCGTCGTAATTGCTCCCACGGTCGATACAAATCGAAACAACTGAAAAGTGCACATCTCAATCCGATTATCCGCTCAATACATCATTTATGCATTCCTGTCAGCAAACTTCGTCGAACTTCCAAGCACAACCGAATCTCATTTCCAAAATGGCCGGGCCAGCCATCATTATGCAGTTCATTGTCGTGGAAAATTGTGCACCGGCGGTGATGGCAAAGAAGTTGATTCCGGCGGTGGGGCTGTGCCGAAAAATCCATTTGCACTTGGCAAGAGTGAAAAGTGCAAATTAATGCACGATTAACTTCAATCATCGGGACATTTAGGGCGGAATTGCACACGACGCGAGCGGTTGATGATGATGGAGAGATGGTATCGGATAGAGTGTCGGTGCTAACTGAAGTGCAAGAAACGCGAGATGATGGGTTTGCCCAATTGTGACCTAATTGTGCGCTGTATGATTTGGGGTTTCCGATTGTAAATTGTTGGGTCCCGTTGGTACTCTCAGAGCGATTCTCTGCGACTTCTAAAAATGATTATCATTGCATTTTTCAATCTGGATGAAACTGTGTGTGACTGTTTCTTTGGAACGGATTTTTTGATCGACTCGGTGTCTTCGGCAAAGTTCTAGGTATTGCTCAGGACATTTCAGAAAAAAAAATAGTTTGACATTTTGCATGAAAAATTGGATGCACAAAGATACCATTTTGAAACAATGTAATTTTATGATAATTTTTAGATTTCCAAATTGTTTAAAAAATATTGAGAGAATCTCGTGGCGCAGGGGTAGCGGCTTCGGCTGCCGATCCCGATGATGCTATGAGACGCGGGTTCGATTCCCGCCTTATCCACTGAGCTTCTATCGGATGGTGAAGTAAAACGTCGGTCCCGGTTTCTCCTGTCTCGTCAGAGGCGCTGGAGCAGAAATCCCACGTTAGAGGAAGGCCATGCCCCGGGGGGCGTAGTGCCAATAGTTTCGTTTTTCGTTTTTCGAGAGAATCTCAAAATTTCCTGCAAATTTTCATCGAAAAAAAACTTGAAAGGAAGGGCTCAACAACCAAAACATCTCCAAAAACTTAACTTGCGCAGTAAAAAAAAGGATGTGGGTAATTCTCCGCCAACTCACACAGCTTTTGCCCCGACCCCTTTTCAATTTGCGTGAAACTTTGCCTCAAGGGGTAACTTTTGTTCCTGATCACGAATTCGTGGTCCGTATTCTAATATATCGTGACGGAGGGGCGGTACGACTCCTTTCATTTTTGAACATGCGAAAAAAGAAGTGTTTTTCAATAGTTTGCAGCCTGAAACGGTGATGAGATAGAAATTTTGTGTCAAAGGGGCTTTTATGTAAAATTAGACGCCCGATTTGATGGCGTACTCAGAATTCCGAAAAAACGTATTTTTCATCAAAAAAACACTAATTTTTTTTTTAAATTCTCACATTTTCCGTTACTCGACTGTAAATTTTTTTGGAACATGTCATTTTATGGGAAATTTAATGTGCTTTTCAAATCTTTATTGACCCAGAAGGGTCATTTTTTCATTTAGAACAAAATTTTTCATTTTAAAATTTCGTGTTTTTTTCTAACTTTGCAAGGTTATTTTTTAGAGTGTAACAATGTTCTACAAAGTTGAAGAGCAGACAATTACAAAAAAATTGATATATAGACATAAGGGGTTTACTTACAAACATCACGATTTATCGCGATTTTACGAAAAAAAAAGTTTTGAAAAAGTTACTTTTTGCGTTTCTCTTTGTCGTGCGTGTCTGTCGCGGGTGACCATGAACGGCCATGATCGATGACGACCAACTTTTTCAAAACTTTTTTTCGTAAAATCACGATAACTCGTGATGTTTAAAAGCAAACCCCTTATGTCTTTATATCAAAGTTAGAAGCAAAGTTAGAAAAAACACGAAATTTTTAAATGAAAATTTTTGTTCTAAATGAAAAAATGACCCTTCTGGGTCAATGTAGATTTGAATTTCCCATAAAATGACAAAATCTAATTTTTTTTACAGTCGAGTAACGGAAAATGGGAGAATTTTTAAAACTTTTTTAGTGTTTTTTTCGATGAAAAATACGTTTTTTTCGAAATTCTGAGTACGCCATCAAATCGGGCGTCTAATTTTACATAAAAGTTCCTTTGACACCAAATTTCTATCTCATCACCGTTTCAGGCTGCAAATTATTGAAAAACTCCTCTTTTTTCGCATGTTCAAAAATAAAAGGGGTCGTACCGCCCCTCCGTCACGAGATATCAAAAAACGGACCTCGGATCAGGGACAAAAGTTATCCTTTAGGACAAAGTTTCACGCAAATCGAAGAGGGGTCGGGGCAACTGCTGTGTGAGTTGGCGGAGAATTACCCTTTTTCATTTTCCAGAAGCGTTGGTTTTGTTCGCAAAAAAATATTGTTTTAAATTTCAAGTGAAAATTTATTTAATCCAACTCGATGGTTTGACACCCCTTCGACACGGAGTTCACACACACTACCAAACGTTTGTTTTGCTGTGTGTAAGCGCCGTGTAAAAAGTGACAGCTCGTCACATTTTTTTGGTTAAGTTTAAGTAAAAAGTAAGAGCAATCAGGTTTTTTCTGGAACTTTTGTACCCGACCCTCTCCGATTTCAATGAAACTTTTTAGACATGTTATCTTAGGCCTTTATAAGCCATTTTTGTATATGTAGCCACTGTACTTGAAAATAACATTTGAGAAGGGCGTAAGTTATTTAAATATTTTTTGTATTTTCAATATAAAAATAACTGAATCGTGTCAAATAGTGGTTAATGACAAACTTGTAGGAAATTGGACGGGCTTTCTGAAAAAAAAAACACTGAAAGAAAAATACACGCCACTTTTATGAGATTTTTTGATTATGTAGTTTAAACGTCACCTTCAAGATGTCACATTTTTTTCGTTCAAAATTTTTAAAGAAATAGCCTAAGATGTTACAAAAAGACTCACGAAAAATGCAAGATAGAGCATCTCACCTGAAACATACAAAAATCATTTACTGAAACTGTTATCTAAACGTCAACATTTTCAAAATCCGAATGCGGGAATCGATTCTTCAGACAATTTTACATGAAAGTTTTCATATTGACCATTGTCCTAAGTCGAATCCTTGTAAAGTTACAGCGGTTAAAAAAATTTTGAAAAAATAATTTCCCATATGTTTGTCTTTTACCACTTTTCAAAATAACTCATTTTTGAAGTTTTAGGCTAATTTACTGTCCAAGTTACTACCAACTATTGGACTTAGGACAATGGTCAATATGGATACTTTTATCTAAAATTGGCTGAAAAATCGATTCCCGTATTCGGTTTTTGAAAATTTTGACTTTTAGAGCACTTTAAAAAGAAACAGTTTCAGTTAATGATTTTTTTTTCAGTTAATGATTTTTTTAGGTGAATTGCTCCATCCTGATTTTTTCTTTAGTCTTTTTGTAACATCTTAGGCTATTTTCACATAAAAAATCGGACCAACCAAAATCCAGAGCTCGCTTTCAAATTTGACTTTAAATCTAAAAAATAAAATAATCTGATAAAAAAGGCTTGCTTTTTTCTTTCAGTGTATTTTTTCAGAAAGCCCGTCAAATTTCCTACAAGTTTTTTTTTACCACTTTTTTTTACGATGCAACGGCTTTGAGATACAGCAATATTTAAATTCCAAATTACATAAATATTTAAAACACTTACGCCATTTTCAAATGTCATTATCGAGTGAAGCTGGCCTAGTATACATAAAAATGGCGTAGGATAACATGTCTACTAAGAATCATTGAAATCGGAGAGGTTCGGGAAAAAATACCGAAAAAAACCTGTTTTTGGGCTGGAATTGCTCGCATCACAGTTATTTTTATACTGAATTTTCATAAAAATTGCCCTTGTGACTTTCACCAGTGCTAAGAGACAAAAACGTGAAATAAAACTTGTATTAGACTTATTTATAATTGATAATTTTGAAAAAATGAAACCAACAACAGCTCTAAATCTGACGAAAACACCCAATATCATAACACTCTGTGGAGCTGAACCTTACCCGATCCACGCCTCTAACCCAGGACGACCTCATTACAATATCCGTGCGAAACATCATCATAAAAAGACCACTTCAGCTGCCAGCACGGTTCAGTCCCACCCTCCTCAAAACCTGATATCACCCCCAACCTCCTCCAGCTGATGGCCCCGGTATGTTTTTGTTGATGTAATAGAAACGTCGAAATTGCGAAACATAAATCAAAATGTTTATCAATTTTTTGTTGTTGCTGTTACTGCTTCTCTGTGTTTCTTTCCCCGCGAGGCTAATCTGGTCCACGATGCCACGAACCAGTCAGTCAGTCAGTGAGGGAAGTACTTCGAGTACCGTCAATGTACTCATTGCGGGAAGTTATTCGGTAACTGGGTGAGTGGCGTGGGGGGGGGGGTTACTTCCAGGGTTGTATTCTGATTGAATAGGGGAATGAAACCACCCGTCGACGAAGTTTCTGGGAAGATCTCGTGAAGTACGGTGACCCTCAAATGAGTCGCGCTGGTTCTTCAACAGAAAAAAAAGAAACGCATAAGAACGGGAAAACGAGCGAAAGTAAGTAAAATCTAATTTAATGAATAATGTATAAATCGTGCTGACTGGAAGCGATTTCCGCTGTTTTTGCCTCCTATTCGACAGTCAGTCGTCCATCCGGGTTGGCCTACTTTTTTTTTCGTTATCTGGGAGCACTGCTGGATTAGGGATGTTTGGAAAATTACGATTTGTTCATAATGTGTTGCAAGTACAATAGTTTTATAATATTTTGAAAACAATTCGCTAACATGTTATTAGAAATTGGTAATGTATTTCAAAGATATTTTTAGTTATTCATCAATTTCATAAAAAAAATGTTCGAACATGCCATCCTGCACCATCCCCATTCCCCGGGACGGAAAGGACTTCCGCTGGCTCTGCGTGGATATATGATTTCAAATCAAATAAAATGTAATAAGGGATACCCCACTGGCATAATTTCGCATTGCGAAGCCATGCTGGGGTTGTTCCGTTCTAGTGGGGGCAGGGGAGGTTGCTTTATCAAGTGGTACTGGTTCCAACCATAGGAAAAGCTCACTGGCACAGTTACACACACGCACACACGAACAAAGCTAATACTGTGGATCTCCGGTTGGTGGACTTCAACACTAAGCCCACTTGTGAAAGCCCTTTTTCCATCCCCGTCCCACCCAACTCCTCGTGGCATGTTTTGGCCCCTGCAGGGACGGTCAAATAGACAGACAGACAAGCAGAGTGGAGAGCTATTGTGCGGTGAGTTTGGCCCATATCCGTAGGTTTCCTGTCGGAAAAGGGGATATTGGGGAAAGCTTGATTTTTTTAATTTATTCCTGTGTTTTTGCATTTAAGTTTATTGTTGTTAAATTAAACATTTTTTCTTATTATAGCTATAATTGACTATTTTGCCAAACAAAATCAGGTATTTTCATATCTCTTCCAAAAAATTGTGATATTCCAATATTTAGGGAAAATATATTCCCTTTTTAAAAATACAAAAAGCAATAAGTAAATGTTCTAAATTAGTTTTGGGAAATAATAAATATTTTGGTCAATTTAGGGGCTTGCTTATAACATATTGTTTTGTTAATTTCGTGAGAAAAATGTTTTCAGTTATTTTTTTGTATTTTTTAAACACTCTACAATTTACTCTACAATCTGTAGTTTTATACTCTAACACACTACTCTATTTTCGTAATTTTGCTAAATTTGCGATTTATTTTTCTCTTTAAAAGTAGGAAAAAAAGTTTTAAGTTTAATTGATTTTTTCCTAATTTAAAACTCTTTCTTCTCGACTTTTTGCCATTTCAAGATCTCCAATATCTCCTACATAATGCATTCAATGCCCTGGTTTTTTTTTCACCCCCGGTCCTCAAACGTTCCGAGCCGGCCGGAGAAGAGTGCTTTTACGCTCCTGGAGAGAGGCATTTCCGCCACAGAGAAAACTAATAAAAAATATTAAAACGAGTGGAAAATTCTTGCGATACATTACGTCCATCCCCCAACTGTGTGCAGAAGAATAGTAGCTGGCAGCAGAAAGGAGGTTTTTTTGTGATGGTATTTTTTATTTCACCACAGCCCTTGGTGTTTTTTTTATATTGCGTTATTCAAGTGACGAAAGGACGCACAAACCTAAATCCTGGCCGGGGCATAAAAAAACAAGCTTGCCTAAATTGGGAAGGACATGTGACCATTACAGCGAGATATGACTTATGGACTAAATTTAACAAAATATTGTTTTGATCAGTAGTGTGGTGCCTGTGTGGACGCGCAGTCCTGTTTTTTCGTGTTATTTTCCGTCTCTTTTATGTCGTTGTTCGAGTGCATGGGGTGATTGGTCATTATAATTAAATAATGGCATCAGTAGTGTGGTGCCTGTGTCGACGCGCAGTCCTGTTTTTTCGTGTTATTTTCCGTCTCTTTTATGTCGCTGTTCGAGTGCATGGGATTGGTCATTATAATTAAATAATGGCATCAGTAGTGCGGTGCCTGTGTGGACGCGCAGTCCTGTTTTTTCGTGTTATTTTCCATCTCTTTTGTGTCGCTATTTGTGTACATGGGGTGATTGGATTTCTTCTGATTCGTGTTGTTTTCATCTCTTTTGTGTCGTTGTTTGTGTGCATGGGGTGATTGGTCTTCTTCTTCTTCTTTTTTTCTATATTTTTAGTTCGCGCGTTCGTTGGCCAATGAGTTTATTTTTGTCCTCTTTACATAGTTTTCGATAGAAACGATCCGACTTCTTTTTTTTTTTCGAGACAAGCAAGTCGTATTGCTGGATTAAGTCCTTTCTATATCATCGATGATCGGAAGGCACGCCGACGAATATGTTTTAAGGCTTATGATATAAAATCATTTTAATGAATAAAGCCCTTCTTACATCACCGTTGATCGGAAGGCACGCCGACGAAGAATTTCTGGAGGATCGCGGTCGAATTAATACTATATTTAAAATTCTAGATAGCTATCTTTCGGATTCGATTGTGAGTAGCGGGACTTCGCGGTTACTATGCAACGTATTTTTGGAGTCTTTTTATATTTTAAATTTATAAGTCCTTCTTTTATCATCGTTGATAGGAAGGCACGCCGCCGGTTAAGTTCGTTTAAGTTATTGTTTTAATTTCATTACAATCGGTTACGTGGTGTCCTGTTTTCTTTTCGTTTATATTCGTTGATCGTAATAATTTATTCCAACTGGCAGCTTTAGTATTAACTCATCTACTATTTTTGACATTTGCTCGCTTTATCTTAATTGTACCAACAGTAAAAATATACTGATAAGTCCAGCCCATAGCACTACCGCTCGGTTGGCACGCGTTCGATTAAAACAAACTTTTTAAATAATCAATTATTTATCTTTCCGCAGCCGGCTGCCTAAGATTTAAAATTTCAACCGATAAACAAAATGCTCATGGTCACATCACTGCCACTCGTGAATCCTGACCTCATACCCATCTACTAACCCTCAAAACTCATGTGATACTTTGTCGGAGAAGCAGTCGATTGGGCGGTCTCTATCACTCAAGTATCGGACTAACATTCCCATCCACTTCCCCGTGACCCTACCACTGGTCGTGGCCGGCGCCGGTATTGATCAGCATGATAGGGGCCTTTGAGAAGTTGCGAAGCGAGGAAAGATAGCTCCCACTTATCTTCCACGGCTCGTGGATGTAACTTCTGGAGGTCCTGGTCAATAACGGAGTAGCAACTGCGGGTGGGCACCTATGCTTATGCTTATGCTTATGCTAAATTTAACAAAATATTGTTTTTGTGCATATTGTGAAATTCTTTGTACATAATTTTTTAATTTTTTTAAATCAAGTTTTCTATATTCAAAAAAAAAACATGTTTTTTTTTTCAAAATTAATGATTCGTTAATTTTTTCCACTACAAATTTTTCAGTAAAGTAAGAAGATAACTTTCAAAAATTTTGAAGTTAAAAAAAAACATTTTAAGGTAATATAACAATTTGACAATTTGACAATTTGACAATTTGACAATTTGACAATTTGACAATTTGACAATTTGACAATTTGACAATTTGACAATTTGACAATTTGACAATTTGACAATTTGACAATTTGACAATTTGACAATTTGACAATTTGACAATTTGACAATTTGACAATTTGACAATTTGACAATTTGACAATTTGACAATTTGACAATTTGACAATTTGACAATTTGACAATTTGACAATTTGACAATTTGACAATTTGACAATTTGACAATTTGACAATTTGACAATTTGACAATTTGACAATTTGACAATTTGACAATTTGACAATTTGACAATTTGACAATTTGACAATTTGACAATTTGACAATTTGACAATTTGACAATTTGACAATTTGACAATTTGACAATTTGACAATTTGACAATTTGACAATTTGACAATTTGACAATTTGACAATTTGACAATTTGACAATTTGACAATTTGACAATTTGACAATTTGACAATTTGACAATTTGACAATTTGACAATTTGACAACTTGACAATTTGACAATTTGACAATTTGACAATTTGACAATTTGACAATTTGACAATTTGACAATTTGACAATTTGACAATTTGACAATTTGACAATTCGACAATTTGACAGTTGAAATTTACAGTGCTATGCAATTTAATAACATACTATTGAAACTATTCCAGCACTGACTCATAAAATCACAACCGTGTGTGCTCAACTATTTTCGCTCCTTTGTCTCGAGCGGATTTCTACCCGCGTTTGCTTCACTGATTAAAATTAATTGATCCGCCTTTTATCCGGTATGACTAGTAGTTTGCTATCGCCCACAATCTGACCAATCCCCAGG
This sequence comes from Culex quinquefasciatus, assembly GCF_015732765.1. Taxonomy (NCBI): domain Eukaryota; kingdom Metazoa; phylum Arthropoda; class Insecta; order Diptera; family Culicidae; genus Culex; species Culex quinquefasciatus. Next base: position 191,721,604 of record NC_051862.1, on the reverse strand, counting down.
ATGCACCGGGGCATTTTTCTTTCTTTCTCTCGGATATCAAACAGCCACCGGAGAGATAGCACGGGAATCACGGAATAACCTCGATCCTCTCCCACGTTCCGCCAGGGCACTGGATTCAATGAATCGTGCTAATACCTGACCGATGAAAGCGTGCACGTACGCCATACTTTATAAACACGCTACGTGAGCAGGTGGATCTGCACGTCCCCTCCCCCCCTCCTCACCCAGCATTTTTCCAATATTTTCCCGGAAAGTGTTTTAATTCCACGTGTGTGTGCTGTTGCTGTTGCAGTTGTCCCGTGCATGTGTGTGTGTGGGTGGCTCGCCGTGTCGGATCTTTCAGAGCGTTATGAAAAATAAACTTTATTAATTTTCCGGTGCTGGCCTTGCCTAGTGCACACTCTAGCTACTGAAGCCCGCTTTGGACGTGGTCTACGATGCAGGTCAAAACGCTGCATGGATTCGGGATGAAAATCTAAAGCAACAAAAAAAGGCTTCCCTGGGTGCACATGCCCGAGCAAGTTTTGCAGTTTGGGGAAGTGATGGTTTGAAACATTTAAACACTAAGCTTTTGATAAGGTTGATAAGGAAAATTTGTTTATAACAATCTAGAAATGCGGGAAAAAAGTTCCACACATTTTCAAAACAATAAATGTTTTAAATGCATCAATGTAGATGTTTCTTAAAATCTTTTTTCTTTGTTTTAGGCTGACTCGTAGTTGTGTGTACACAGTTATTAAATGATCAAATTAAAAAAGAACAACGTTATTTCGATGCCTTTTGGATCGTTAAACAACCCCTAATAATTTTGGACAGATTGGTTGAATCAACACTTTTCGCATTGTATTTCAGTTTTATACGGAAACCTGTACGTAAAACCGCACATTTTATAATTTTAATTTTCAAATTTAAGATTTTACACAAATTTCAAAACTTATGCAATTGCGTCAAAATGGGGAAAATTCATTAACGCTTTCTTGAAAAACGTAACGTTTGGACTTAATCAATCGGTCACATTTTTCGAGGAGTTGTTCAGGGTCTTAGATGCTAACACTATTTATCAGTTATTTACTTTTAGTCTTCAACTTCAAAATTTCATATCTCTTTAACTTGAAATAAATCATTGATCATAAATATTAATTTAATTTTTCACTTTTTATTTTTATTATGATTTGCATATCACGGCAAAATATTTTATTTTGTAAGTTGGGTAATTCTCCGCCAACTCACACAGCAGTTGCCCCGACCCCTCTTCGATTTGCGTGAAACTTTGTCCTAAGGGGTAATTTTTGTCCCTGATCACGATTCCGAGGTCCGTTTTTTTGATTTCTCGTGACGGAGGGGCGGTACGACACCTTCCATTTTTGAACATGCGAAAAAAGAGGTGTTTTTCATTAATTTGCAGCCTGAAACGGTGATGAGATAGAAATTTGGTGTCAAAGGGACTTTTATGTAAAATTAGACGCCCGATTTGATGGCGTACTTAGAGTTCCGAAAAAACATATTTTTCATCGAAAAAAACACTAAAAAAGTTTTAAAAATTCTCCCATTTCCCGTTACTTGACTGTAAAAAATTTTGAACATGTCATTATTTTTTTTTAGAGTGTAACAATGTTCTACAAAGTTGTAGAGCAGACAATTACAAAAATTTTGATATGTAGACATAAAGAGTTTGCTTATAAACATCACGAGTTATCTCGATTTTACGAAAAAAAAGTTTTGAAAAAGTTGGTCGTCATCGATCATGGCCGTTCATGGACACCCGCGACAGACACGGACGACGAAACAAAGAGAAACGCAAAAAGTAACTTTTTCAAAACTTTTTTTCGAGTTCACGATAACTCGTGATGTTTATAAGCAAACCCCTTATGTCTATAAATCCAAGTTTTTATAATTGTCTGCTCTACAACTTTGTAGAACATTGTTACACTCTAAAAAATAACACTGCAAAGTTAGAAAAAACACGAAATTTTAAAATGAAAAATTTTGTTCTAAATGAAAAAATGACCCTTCTGGGTCAATAAAGATTCGAAAAGTACATTGAATTTCCCATAAAATGACATGTTCCAAAAAATTTTACAGTCGAGTAACGGAAAATGGGAGAATTTTTTAATCTTTCTTAGTGTTTTTTTCGATGAAAAATACATTTTTTCGGAATTCTGAGTTTGCCATCAAATCGGGCGTCTAATTTCTATCTCATCACCGTTTCAGGCTGCAAATTATTGAAAAACACCTCTTTTTTCGCATGTTCAAAAATAGAAGGGGTCGTACCGCCCCTCCGTCACGAGATATCAAAAAACGGACCTCGGAATCGTGATCAGAGACAAAAGTTACCCCTTAGGACAAAGTTTCACGCAAATCGAAAAGGGGTCGGGGCAACTTTTCCCGATTTCGTGTGAGTTGGTAACGAATTACCCAAGTTGAAATTTAATGATAAAGAAAGTGGAGCAATTCTTTACGAATTCGGCGATTTCGGCCATTGTTATTTTTTGTATTTATTTTATTTGGCTCAAACTTTGTGGGGGCTTTCCCTCTGACCAAAGAAGCTATTTTGTGTCATTGGATCACCCATACAAGTCTCCATACAACTTTGGCAACTGTCCATACAAAAATGGAACATAAATATTTAAACAGCTGTAACTTTTGAGTGAATTTTGTGATTAATTTGAGTCTTCGGCAAAGTTGTAGGTTTTGTTGAGATATATTGAGAAAAAAATTGTTACACGGAAAAATATAACGAATTTTTAAATAACATTTTTTTCACAAAAACTCAATTTCCCGAAATACGTATTTTTGATTTTCGAGATTTTTTAATGTTTTAAGGGACAAAAACCTGCAACTTTTGAGCTATAGAGAAGTATGGTCAAAAAATCTGCCACCATGCTATGAATTTTTGAAAAAATAGTGATTTTTGGAAAAAAATCGGAATTTCACACAAACAAAATTGACCTCAATTATTTTTGTAAAATTGAATTTGTAATCGAAAACAACTTCACAATTTTTTGATAAAGGGTTCCGTTTTCAAGATAAAGCCGATTTTCAATGTTAAAACATGAAACATTCGTGGGATTTTCCGATCTTTTCGAAAATAATATTTTGATTTGTTTAATCATGACTAACATTTCAAAAGGGCGTAATATTGAATGTTTCGGCAAATAAAATTTCCGTGTACCTTTAATTTCTCAATAGCCCTCAACAATACCTACAACTTTGCACAAGACACCAAATTGATCAGAAAATTCAATCAAAAGTTACAGCTGTTCAAATATTTACGTACCATTTTTGTTTGCACAGCTGCCAAAATTGTATAGATACTTGTATGGGTGAACCAATGACACAAAATAGCTTCTTTGGTCATAGGGAAGGCCCCCACAAAGTTTGAGCCAAACCAAAAATACAAATAAAATCTATTTCAGATTTTGGTAGAGAGTTGCTCAGTAATTTAAACAAAAATAAAAAAGAATAATCACAAGGGACAACTATGCAGGTGCATAAGGGTGGGGGGTACATTAGAGTCGCTTTTTATCGTTGAAGTTTATATGGGAAAAATCGCTAAAATGTATGGGAAAGAACATCGCTTCGTGATTTTGGCTGCAGTTGACCCAAAATTGCCCAAGTGTGAGATTCTTCTAGGAAATTAAATTTCCTATAACTTTGCCCAAGGGCACAATAAGATCCTAGTTGATTCTGATGAGTTATTAGGAATGCGATGAAAAAAAAAATCGGATTATATTCTTGAAAGCAGGGTTGTTAAAATATCAAAATATCAGCTCTCAGCAACTACAATTATCCCGCCTGAATAATCATGCCTCAAATACAACGGCTCTTCTCTCCTCATTGAAACTCTCAGCGCCGAATACAGCCGAACACGTTTTCGTGTTTACCCACTCGCAATTGTCATTTTCCTCTTCTCTCTCATTCCCGCTTCCACGATCATTCTAACGCAACAGCGTTAAACCACAAAAGCCGCCACAAAACAAATTTTACAAACGCAATTTAACGAGACGTCATGCGTGGTCGGCTTCTAATCGCCATCTCGCGTTCTCTCATTGCAGTTTTCGGAGAGATTGAGAGACTCTTTGGTGAGAGCGCATAGTCGAGGAAAAGGGCAGGAGTGATAGAGAGAGAATGACATCGCTGGGAATCACGAGAAACGAACAAAGATCTCAAAAGCAATAGTGATGGCCGCTATACTCTCGGATATTTTTGGTGCAGAGATAATCCATTGATAGCTTTTCTATCACTCATTTGCAACCCTGCTTGAAAGTATATAAGGGGTATATAGGAAGTATAAACAAAAACAATTTTTGCTACTTAAATCGCCATAAATCAGGATCAACTCGGATCGTTTTGTTTGCTTCGGCAAAGTTGTAGGGAATTGAATTTCCTACAAGATTCTCACACTTGGACAATTTCGAGCGAGACCCGTGGCACCTAGCAGAAAAATACTGATTCGATGTTTTCCCCATACATTTTTGCGATTTTCCCCATATAAACATTAACGATAAAAAGCAACCGATAAACCGTAACCAATTTGGCTCAAAATTGGCACAGATACTTATTTTTGCCTAAGTGTATACTGCTATATCTCGGGTGAGTTTTCAAAAAGCCGTAAGAGCCACTGTGACCTCTGACACTAATTTTCGTTTTTCTCGAAAATGAAACAAAATTTTATTTATTTCAAGTATGGGGCACTTGAAGGACGTGTAGATGAATAATCTCGAGCATTTTTGATATTGGTTTTTCGTAAGCAGGTCGAATACCGATGCAAAAAGGACTTTGTTTACCAATGGCTCTTACGGCTTTTTGAAAACTAATCCGAGTATTGAATCAACAACAAGTTGTATGATCCGTGAGCCCAAGGCAAACCATTAATGATACCCAGTTGGTTACGCAGTGTGGTCATAGATGTCACCATGTCGGGATATGAAATATCACACTCTCTCTCTCACACACACACGCAAACACTTGCACAATATTTTCACAACTACATGGCCACATAATACACACATGCAATCACTCCGGGGCCGGGGCTTCCGGTTTCCATAGATGTAATTCCTGTCCGAGACCAAACTATCCCCCAATCGGTCAGCTCCGGTCATCGCTGGCTGGCTGGTCACGGAATGAAAATAAATTTATTTGATTTGATTGATATAAATTTTACATGTAAAACTAACACTTTATTTTTTGTTTTTTTTTTCTAAAAAAAAACAACATGTCTCAATACAAGACAGTTAAAGTCATATTAAAACGTTTGTTTTTTGTTTAGTTTTTCCTCGATTGCTGCAAAATGGCAGAATTTCCTCCCCAGTTCAAACGGGAATTAGAAAATGACGAAAATTGTCACCGGCGAAAAGTGTTTATTTGTGTTGAGCGGTGGCATCACCTACGTGGAACATCCGACGGATTCCGGAACCCGGAAGCGTGCGTGTATAAATTTCGCCGCTGCTCGCACACCCACCCACACTGATCCTATTGTTGGCACACAAATTTTGAACAAACCATTAAACCACGACGGACGGACGGACGGACGTACAATCTATGCATAATTAACAGTGACAGATATATTCATTATCGTCGTAGGGGACACGCGGAAGTACGACATGCCTCGGGGGATCAATCCACACCTGGCCGGGCCAGATTTCAAACTAGTGGGTGAGCACGGGGTAATGAACAGAAACATCGCTTAGTGATTTCAGTTGTTTGTCAGTGAGAGAGTGCTGTCCGATCCCTGGAAAGTTTTGATGAGTTAATTGCGAAACTAAGTTGGTAGCTGATGACAACAGTTGGGATTGAAGTGGTGTTAGCCACAATTTTAGTAATTTAATCTTCTTAAAATTATTATTTTTCATTCTTGTTAATACATTTTTGCGTGGTAAGCTACATGAAAAATTGCACCACAACAAGAAATCATCTGATTTTTTTTGTTAAAATTGTAGATCTATAATTGGGACCGGTAGTGTAGGGTAGGCGTGGTTGCCTCTCACCCAGTCGGCCTGAGTTCGATCCCAGACGGTCGCGGTAGCATTTTTCGAGACGATATTTGTCGATAGCTCTATCAGAGTTTTAAATCAGAAAGTTAATTTAATCTTGAACTATTATTTGACACTTGTGATTTTTTCAAGAATTATTTTGAACGGAGACATAATACAACGAGTACAACAGCTTTTATTATTCTGTGCCTGCTAAAACCCTTTAAGACAAAAAAAAGTTTAAAAGATTGAAAATTGCAACTTTTATTGCGGTTCCAGCAAAACTTCTCAAACAAACAACCCACACCAAACACTCATCAAACATTCGACTAGACTTACGCGCATGTAGGTGTAAAGCAGCACGAGTTTTACAAACTTTTAATTTAATTACTTTGTTGATAAATCATTGTCACCACGTCGTCGTCTTCTGGTGGAAAATCCACCCAGCGCCGCGCAGTGCTTTGCAAAGAACGAGCGGGAAAATCCTTCTTCTCCGTTGAATGAACCTCATTTTACCGGCTTACCCTTAACTGTTGGATCCCTTGCGTGTGGGGTGTGTTTGAATGTGTGCGTGTTTAAACACAGGTAAATATAAATTGCTTTATTTGAACACCAATGAGAGCGAGGGAGGATGAGGGTGGGGGAGGTTGTTGCGTCAGTCTCGCGTTGGTAAATTTGTGTCGACATCAGGGTGAAGAAAATGGGCCTGGCTCTGCTCGTAATTAGACGCGTATGTTGTACCACACCCACACCCCTGTCTCCCCTCCCATGTAATCACCTGGCACCTCCATCTTAAAAAAAAGGTTGACACGCGGGCTGAACTTTAGCGCACTGTCAAACCAGACGGCGTGATGCTGAAAAGAGCGGCGGTGGTGTTGTAGTGAATTATTCATTCCGCTATAGGTTATGGTTTCATTAGGGAAGGTCATGCTGATGTGGCACAAAGTGTCGACGGAAAATCGATCCATCTTCAGCGGCATTGGAGGGGGAGGTTTGGGAACCACATGTTGGAAGTGTCGCGCCATCGACCCGGTGACAGCTGCTGGGTTCGCAGTTTCTGCTGGAAGCGGGATGTGGAGGGAAATCGATAGTCCCGGGTATTGAATTGGAAAGCAGATGTGGGAGTGATACATTTGCGAATGTGTGTTTTTTTAGCCTAAGAATGTCAAAAGATTGATTTTTTTGACTGATTCACTATTTTTTTTAAACTAGAAAATCGTGCACAAAATCGAAACAATTGACAACTTTATAACTATTTATTCTATTTTTAAATTATATTTCTCTAATGTTAATCAATGATTATTTTTCAGACAAATATTAGATTATCTCATAATACAACTGAAACAATTGCATTTTTTGTCATTTTAAACTAATCTTTAGATTTTTTTTGTGATGGAGCGGCCGTGGCTGACTGGTTACGGTGTTCGCTTTGTAAGCGAATGGTCCTGGGTTCGATTCCCATCTGCTCCCAACGAGAAAGTATAGGAAATATAAATCTTGAAACTCTGAACATGTACGATCAAAGTCGCTCGAGTCGGGGTTCGATCCCCCGTCCTTTGGATTGGTAAGCAAAAATGCTAGCCACTAGGCCATCGCGACTTGGTGAGCTATGACTGGAATTAGGAATACTGTTACCACCATCAACTATATATGCGCTGGGTCCTTGTCCATTTGACAAGGGTTCGGAAGTTCTAAATAACGTTTGAATCCGATTGGTGCAAACGTTCTTCAGGGCGGGGCTTGTCGACAAAGCTGAAGTACCTCGCGCTCGGCTAGCCAGCGTAGGAATGGGTCACCGAAGCTCGGCAGAGCTAACACCTTCCAAATGCCTATGCGAGTTATTTGCATGTATAGAATGAGAGCGAAAAATACATGGAAACAACTCAATTTGTAAGAAGCGACCGCGTGGTCCCGTTTGGTTGGTTGCACACACACACACACACACACACATCTTCAGATTTTTTTTTGTTTTTGTGTTCATGTCTTATTTTTATTGAGGAATTCTCTGGAATTTTGGTCATTCGATTTTTTTTATTGTATTTTTTAATACGGCTGAAATTTTTTTGGTGCCTTTGGTATGCCCAAAGAAGCCATTTTGTGTTATTAGTTTGTCCATATAATTTTTCATACAAATTTGGCAGCTGTCCATACAAAAATGATGTATGAAAATTCAAAAAAACTGTATCTTTTGAAGGAACTATTTCATTGATAAGGTGTCTACGGCAAAGTTATAGGTATGGATAAGGACTACACTTAAAAAAATGATACACGATAAAAAAAATTGGTGATTTTTATTATCACTTTTTGTCTCTAAAGCTTGATTTTCAAATAAAAACTAAACTGCAACTATTTTTTCATTTGTTTTAGGGGACATAAAATGCCAACTTTTCAGAAATTTCCGGAATGTGCAAAATATCTTTGACCGAGTTATGAATTTTTGAATCAATAACTTTAAAAAAAAATCGACATGTTGGTCGCAAAAATTTGTCAACTTTAACATTCAAAAAGTACTTTTGTGAAATTTTGATAAAGTGCACCATTTTCAAGTAACGGCTTTTTTTAGGTAACTTTTTTGAGAATAGTCGCAGTTATTCATTTTTGAAAATTGGTGTCCAAGTTTGCCCCCTTTTGAAAAAAATATTTTTGAAAAGCTGAGAAAAAACACGAAAAAAATTGTCAACTTCATTTTTCGATGTTGAATTGAATGAGCAATCAAAAAGTATTTGAGTGAAATTATCATAAAGTGCACCGTTTTAAGTTATAGCAATTTTCCGGTAACTTTCATGAAAATAGTCGCTGGTATTAATTTTTTTTTAAATTTGTGGCTATGTTTGCCTACCTTTGAAAAAATATTTTTAAAGAGCTGAGAAAATTCTCTATATTTTGCTTTTATGAACTATGTTGATACGACCCTTAGTTGCTGAGATACTGTCATGCAAAGATTAAAAAACAGAAAAATTGATGTTTAATAAGTCTTACCCCAACATCCCACAATTTTCTAATGCATAGTGTTCGGAATGGCAAAAATAAGTGGAATAAATTGGAAACTTCTTTACTTGACTTCCTAGCCAAATGGTGTCTTCGGAAGAGTTGTTGTACTTGATAAGGACTATCTTTTGAAGTTATTGACATACAAGGTGACGACCTTCCAGGGTGTCAATCAAAAACTTACTTTGTTAGATGACGTTGTAGGGTTTTGGTGTCTTCGGCAAAGTTGCAGAAGAAAAAAATTCATGAAAGTTTGTCGAAGGCGTCAAATTTCTAGCCCTTAATCTTCTTGACATAAACGCCATTTTTGCAAAAATGGTCCAAAAAAGCACTTTTTTGGTGATAACTCAAAATGTTACCATTTTAGCGGCCTACTATGTTCTGAAGAGTTTTTCATGACATAAAATTACACATCTTTTCCGAAGACAGCAAAGTCTTCCGAGCCTTTATTGAGGAGCTATAACCATTTTTAAGTGGTTTTGAGTATATTTTCATGTTGCTATGTGTTCAAAATGGCGCATTTTGGCGCAAAACTGAACAATGCACCTAAAAGTACACGCTTTTAATTACATTTCCTACAAATATCTCCGTGTTTTTTTCTATAAAAATCATTCAATTTACCCTTCAATTTTCCGATTTTCGCCTCGTTTTCAAAAATATTTCGGAAAACATTTATAAATGAATTGATTAAAAACCGTCAAATTCAAATTGAGATATCTAAAAATAGACACCGATAGACACGGAAATATTTTCAGGAAATGTAGTTGAAAGTGTGTACTTTTAGGTGCATTGTTCAGTTTTGTGTCAAAATGCGCGATTTTGAAAACATAGCAACATGAAAATAGGCTCAAAACCACATAAAAATGGTTATAACTCCTCAATAAAGGCTCGTAATACTTTGCTGTCTTCGGCAAAGATGTGTAATTTTATGCCATGAACAATTCTTCAGAACATAGTAGGCCACTGGCTAGGAAGAGGAAGTCAAATAAAGAAGTCCGATTTACAATGTTTAAATACAAAATGTTCGTGAAATTTTCCGATCTCTTCGAAAAAAAAAAATTATTCTATTTTTTAATCCAGTCTAACATTTCAAAAGGGCCAAGCATTCAATATTACGCCTTTTTGAAATGTTAGTCTTGGCTGATTTTAGATTTTTCAAATTGAAGGTAACTTTGGTTTAGTCAAGCAAAGTACTGCAGCTCCTTGTGAAGCTCGACAACCCCATCCACAAATCACCAAAGCCACGTTCGATAATTTCGCGGAATCTCGTTCCACTTCCTGCCTCGAGCCCGATCATCAATCCAACCAGAATTCCGTTGCAGTTACACGCCAACTCGCCCATCCGTGAATCACTTTCAATTAGACCCATGTGCAGTGCACATTATGGTAATGGATTCCCGCGAAGTTCTGAGCGTTCGGTCGGTCTAGCGTGAACGTCTTCTTCCGTGTTTCGTAATGCCCGTCAGTCAGTGGATTGGAATTCCGGCGTAAACGTTACCGCTGCCGATTTGTAGCGGAATGCAATGTTTGTAGCAAATCTGACGACGAACACGACGTTACCCGGGAAAACCACGGAATGTCGATGCTTCCGGGTCGTGGGAGGACGCGTATTTATGGGTCATCTCATGTCGTACTGATCCGAGGGGTGAACGCACACTTTCGCGAAACCACAAACTCCCGAGCAGGAGCAGGATATTTGCTGCACTCAGGCTTCTGGGGATTCAGCGACTACAACTCTAACGCCACGGTCCATTTTGTGGGCTACTGAGTGTACTAATTCCAAGCCACAATTCGGAAGCCCACGGGGGGACGAGGTTGTTCCGTCCAAATTGAGCCCGACCTCATGATTCAAACGGCGACGTCGCACTGTGGTCCCGTGGTCCGCCGGGATAATGTTGTACTGGAGGAGCATGTATCAAACTTTCTGCGGTATGTGATTAGCTAGTTGAGCCGAGGCCACACCCTCTCCCAGGAACCGTCCCAGTAACTGTTAGTACTGCTACTGCTACTGCGGTGAGAAAGTTCTGTGTGGTCATCTTCATCATACCACGGAGAGTGAGAGATCGTGTTACCGCAGGCAGTAGTCGTCGGTGGGTGTGCTTTGTAAAACTGGAAATTGAAACGTTGGCCCGGACTCTAGCAGCAAGCAGGAGTCGTTCACGAAGTACAAGTTGGTTTCCGCTGTTCGGTGAGGAGGTACTTGTGCTGGCATGTTGCAGAACTTTTGTGCATTGTTCACATATTTTGGAATGGTATGAGTTTCTCTTTTCGATGTGAAGACTTTCATTTTTTTTCATTGTTTTTTGAAGTCTTTTTTGGTTGTATTGAATGATTAAATAGAATAAAATATGAAACATTTTATTAATACACTTTCTCTATGAATTCCTTTACATGTTTTTTTTTTGTAAAAATGCTACCTTTTTAATGTTAATCATGGGTCATTTTTTGATAGAATGATTTACCAGTGTGAACCCGTTCGGGTACCTCCGGTGTCACGACCAGTGGCACGTCAACATCCGCCAACATTCCCATCAGGAACGAGTTCCAGATGCTGAGCGACGACGAAGAAAACAACAACAACACCGACGGCAGCAGCACTACCGACGACGACGACGACGATGATGGTCGTGCACGGAAAAAAGTGCCGACGTCAAAAAAGAGCAATTCTCCAACGGAACGAAGACCACCTCCAATTTTTGTTTTGGACACGTTGGCGGAAGATGTTGACGAGTTGCTGGAAGGCCTCGGATATTGTCTGAAAATTGGTAAGTCGGCAGTGCAAAAGATCACACTGAACAGAAAAGATTTCGACCTGGTGCTTACTCGAGGAAGCATTATATGTTTTGGTGACAACTGCAAAATTGATACACGGGTTTGCTGCATAATCTGTTACAAATTGTAATATTTTTTGTAGCAAATCTACCTTTTTATTTTTTTCTGATATATATTTTTCTGAGCGTGTATTTATAATCATTTTAAAACTGTTTTATAAGCCTCATTTGTTCAAAACAACAGAAAATAATTTCGACATATTTCCTTGTTTATACAACATTTTTGTTATTGATAATTTAATTAAAGGCATTGAAACATTTCTGAGATCTTCCGCAAAGTAATAATAATTACAGTGAAATTTTTAACTTATCCTTGAACCAAGCATTTTAAAAACTGCCATTTTAGAATTTAGTTAAAATAAATATGCAAAAAAAGATTAAGAAAACCAGATCAAAAACAGATAGTTTTTCATAAAATCCAACTTTATGTTTGATTATTTTGCCATTCGTTTTATGTTCTTGCAATGGTTTTATTTTCAAGTATCAAAAACCGGGGGGACATTGATGGGATTTTAATTTATTTTTCGATAATTTTTAACCAGTTTTTTTTTGTTTCTGTATGCTCTACAACTCTATAGAACATTGTTACACTCTAAAAAATAACTTTGCAATGTAACAAAAAACAAATAATTTAAAAATAAAAAATATGTTCTAAATAAAAAAAAACATTTCTAGGTTATTACAAATTAAATTTCCCAAAAAATTAAATATTTCACGATTTTTATGAGTTATGGGAAATCGCAATGAATCTTAAATATGTTAATTTTATTTTTTGATGAATAATACGTTTTTTTCAAAATTTTCAGTACTAGCTGATGGCGTCCAATTTTTAAATCGTTGTCGTCGTGCTAACTTGTCGTACGTGCAATTTAGACCACATTGAGTCAAGAAAGCCATTTTGTGCAGCTCACAAATGAGATATTCAATGAAAACTAAAAAATCTTGTCACTCCCTGAAAATTGAATGTAAGTGTGACAACTGGCCAAAGGGATTTCAGGTCAGAACGCGTTTGACGCACGTACAAGTTAGACTAGTGTATACATTTGTAATTATAATATGGGACTCCAGCAACCAACTTCAACCAAACTTCGGTATCATGTACATAATGGTCAGCCAAACAAAACGTGTTTGTTATTGTTTACATTGCGTGGCGTTAGTTTGTGTTTTTCGAGAAAAAAATAGGTACATGGAAAGTAGATTCCGAATTTTTAATTAACATTTTTTTTAGATTTTCGGGATTTTTTTATATGTTTGATGGGACAAAAACTCGCAACTTTTGAGTCATAGAGAAGTGTGGTCAAAAAATTTGGAAAACATCGAAATTTGAGTAACCATTTCCAATTTATTTTTTAATTTCAGAAAATTTGCTATGAAATTGTCTAAGAGTCATCGAAGATTGGACCTCTTCTTGCTGATATACAGCTGCGTAAAGAAAAGAGCAATTACAGCCCAAAACAGGAATTTTTTAGGTACTTTTTTCTCGACCCTCTCCGATTTCAATGAAACTTTGTAGACATGTTATCCTACGCTTATATAAGCTATTTTATGACATTTGAGAAGGGCGTAAGTGTTTGCAATATTTTGGTATTTCGTAATTTAAATATTACTGTATCTCGAAGTCGTTGCTTCGTATCAAAAAGTGATCAAAGACAAACTTTTAGGAAATTTGACGGGCTTTCCGGAAAAAAATGCACTGAAACAAAAAAACACTCCATTTTTATAAGATATTTTGATTTTAAGTTAAAAGTCAAATTTGAAAGTGAGCTCACGATTTATTTTCGTTCAAAATTTTTGTGAAAAAAGCCTTAGATGTTACAATAAGACTCACGAAAAATGCAAGATGGAGCAACTCACCTAAAAAAATACAAAAATCATTTACTGAAACTGTTTTTTTTTTCAAAAGTGCTTTCAAAAACCGAACACGAGAGACAATTTTCCAGACACAAAGAGTTTAAAATGGATTTTTCAATCAATTTTGAAAAATTAACCTCGCGGTCCATCTTGACAGAAAAGCTCCTACTTGACAGCTCGTGCCAAGGGTTGATCCATCGAAAAAATGTTGTCTTGCCATTTTTTTTGCATCAAAATGAAAAAAAAGTGATCAGAAATGGTTTTTAATCGTGTTTTTTACCGCTGTATGTAAAAAATTACTTAGGGCTTTAGTACCCAATTCAATGTTTTGGATTCGTTGAAAAGGTCTTTCAATAACCTAACCAACGATAGGTTGGATAATGGATCTGGACATAGTTAACATTCATTTAAATGAGATCCGGATATATGAGAAAACACATTTCTATACATAACTTTTGAACTAATTATCGAAAAATCAAACAATTCAATAGCGATGTATGGGACCCTTGGAATATCTGCCATATCAATTCTTTCAACAATATTTTCTAGAAATTAAACCACAAATTATTCGGAACGATGAAATACAACTCTTCATAAATACTTCGATAGGTTATCTTGGTTTATTATATGTTGCTTCCGACACGTGGCATGTGGTTTTCTTGGGAAAAAACTCAGTAGGATGTGGCTCGTTAGCAATTCAACGAAACAGAACATATTTGCTTTGTTTTGACACATTTTACGTTGGTGGTAAACTGTGGGTTTGTTAACAAGCAATCGAATCACAAGCCATAGATTAGGTTGTGCGATATGTGTTTGCTTTTCAACGGAAGTTTGTGATTGTGAATATCACTTGGGTTTTCCCCCTTCATCATCGTTTAGCTCTGAATCTGAATCAAAACGGCTATTTTAAGCCATATCAACGATCTGATACAGATGGAGAAGCCATAAGAAAACCCCGCCAACAATTCCGTTTCCGTCGTTCAGCCAATTTGTTGCCACGCAAGACAACGGAAGCACGGCACACGGTTCTTCCGCGACACAAAAGTGATGATGATGATGAGAACCGCAATTCGTGCCGCGATCAAGCTTTGACATCCATTTGGCGTGTTGTCGTTTTCCTTCACCTTGGGAGGACGAGTGGGCCCGAGCACTCATTCAAAGTGTGGCCGGTGAGCTGCGATGTGTCCTCCCGGAAGCTTTGCCGGAGCAACCAAAGACGTCATGAAAACGATACCTACGTGTCAGCCAAGTGAAATTAAATTACGGGACCGAAACGTGCCTGTGGCTTGCCGAGAGGTGCCACTCCTGGGAATTCAGGTGTCTCGTGGTGGCTGCGGCAGTTTCTCGAATCGGAATGCGAAACGTAGCATTCCGATAGCAGTAGCAGGACCGTCTACGCGATAGACAGCACCCACCTGCGGGAAGGAAGAGGAAGGAATTCAACGACCAAGATTATACAATTTTTCCTCATTCCGCGTAAACGCCGACGCACAGTCGTTCCTCGAGCGTTCCGGCCAAATGGTGACAATTCTGCGCTTCACAACTTCTTGCCGTGAGACTGTGGCAGTTCCGGACGAGCCCGTAGTACGTGACAGGTTGCATTAGCCGATGTGGCAAATTTAATCGGCACTGATTGTGTGTCGTGCGGGAGCAACGATTCCTCCGTCGTATCTATTCGTGAGCGATTCATCAGTTCACCAGATTGGAATAAATTTGCGGAAGAAACTTTGGGAATCAAGAGGACATGGTTTTACGGATCTTTATATCAGAAAAGTTGAGATATTATCTATTCCTGATTACACGGAACAAAATCCGGTTTGCGGAATCGCAAACTTTGCTTCCGATTTGCTCTACCAATCGCAAACCTCCGTTTACACCCGTCAGCAGGAAGCATTGCTTCCAATATCGCAAACGGTGATTTTCGATATCGCAAACGTAACGCCGTAACGCATGCCTGCCAAAAGCACGCAGCACGCAGCCACTACAATATTTACTGTTTTGAATTGACCGTTGCTTTTAAAATTTTGGATGGAAATAAGAAGAAGAAGAGGTTTCAATGTTTTTATTTATTTAATCAGTATTCAAAACCAAATCAAAGCAATTTTGGGAATTTTATTTTTTTTCGATGTGTTTTGCCTTTGACTTGTGAAGGTTCGAACGAGTCGATTGTTCTGATCTGGCCGTCCTCGATGTCCGTGGGGCAGCAGGTTACCGCTGGGCGTCGATGCCGCCGTTGGAATGTTGCTCCCCGTGACGTGAATCCCGGTGCTAGCAGTAAGAAAAGAAGGTGGAGTGGCCGAAATGCACTCGTTGATGCTCCACTTGCCAAAGTCTTTGTGGCCGGCACCGCGGCAGCTATGTTTTTTGGTAATGTTTGTACAGGTCCTTCTCGTGCTCGGTGACGTCGGCGCGGGGCCACCCGGATAGAGGTGCTGAGACCGGTGCAGCGTTCTAGGGTCGTCGATCTGGATGATTTCCCACGTCGCGCAGCGAGCTGGCTCGTCCTGAAGGTTGACCGCCGATTTTCACTTCGAGAATCGACGAGCGGATTGGCCTCCACTAGAAGACCGTCCGCCCGGAACAAGTCCCCAGAATCTCCGTTAGCAGTTGGATCTGTGAAGGTGTTCACCGAACTCATGCTGCAATTGCGAGCCGTAGACTGCGAAAAAGAACACCAAATTAACCTCTAAAAAAATATCTACAATTCTCTACCAATATCTAAAATTCTTCAAAACTCTCAAAATTCTCTCAAATTCTTCAAAATTCTCCAGAATTCTCTAAAATTTTCTAAAATCCTCTACAATTCACTAAAATTTTCTAATATCTCTTGAATCCTCTAAAGTTCTCTAAAATTATCTAATTATTTTTTAATAAATTATCAAAACTTCCCAAAATTCTTTAAAACTCTCAAAATTCTTAAAAGTTTTCAAAATTCTCAAAAATCTCAAAATTTTTCAAAAAGTTCTTTTAAAATCTAAAATTGTCAAAAATTGTAAAAAAAAATATCAAAATTCCAAATATCCAACAAAATTCAAAAATTCTCAAAAAAATTCAAAAGATCTCTAAAATTCTCAAAAAATTTTAATATTCTCAAAAATTCTAAAAAAATCTCTAAAGTTTTCTAAAATTCTCTAAAATTCTCTAAAATTCTCAGAAATTCTCTGAAAATCTCTAACATTCTCTAAAATTCTCTAAAATTCACTGAAATTCTCTGAAATTTTCTAAAATTCTCTAAAATTCTTCAAAATTCTCTAAAATTCTAAAAATTCTCAAAATTCTCAAAATTATTCTTAAATTCTGAAAAAATCTCTTAAATTCTCTAAAATTCTCAAAAGTTCTTTAAAAATCTCAAAAGTTCTCTTAAATTATCTAATTTTTTAATAAATTCTCAAAATTCTTAAAAACTTTCAAAAATTGTACAAAAATCTAATTCTTTTCAAAATTGTCAAAAATTTCTAAAATTCTCAAAAATTATAACAATCCAAAAATTCAGGAAAATTCTCAATATATTTCAAATATTCTCAAATACTCTCAAAAAATTTCTCAAATTTCTAAAATTTCTAAAAAAATCTCAAAAGTTTTCAAAAATTCTTTAAAAATCTCAAAAATTCTCAAAAATTTCAAAAGTTCTCTGAAACTATCTTAAATTGTCAAAATTCTCAAAAATATCAAAATTCCAAATATCCAACAAATTTCTAAAATTCTCAATATTATCAATATTCTCAAAAATTCTCAAAAATTCTTTAATTTTCTCTAAAATTCTCTAAAAATCTCTGAAATTCTCTACAATTCACTAAAATTCTCTAAAATTCTCTAAAATTCTCTAAATTTCTCTAAAATTATCTAAAATTCTCTAAAATTCTCTAAAATTCTCTAAAATTCTTTAAAATTTTCAAAAATTCTCTAAAATTCTCTAAAATTCTTTAAAATACTCTAAAATTCTCTAAAATTTTCTAAAATTCTCAGAAATTCTCTAAAATTCTCAAGAATTCTCAAAATTATTCTAAAATTCTAAAAAAATCTCTTAAATTCTCTAAAATTCTCAAAAATTCTTTAAAAATCTCAAAAAGTTCTCTAAGATTATTTATTTTTTTTATTTAATTCTCAACAATTCTCAAAAAATTTCTAAAATTCTCAAAGTTATAAAAATCCAAAGTCAGGAAAATTCTCAAAATTCTCAAATCATTTCGAATTTTCTCAAATTTTCTCAAATATTCTCAAATATTCTCAAATATTCTCAAATATTCTCAAATATTCTCAAATATTCTCAAATATTCTCAAATATTCTCAAATATTCTCAAATATTCTCAAATATTCTCAAATATTCTCAAATATTCTCAAATATTCTCAAATATTCTCAAATATTCTCAAATATTCTCAAATATTCTCAAATATTCTCAAAAAATTTCAAGAATTCTTTATAATGCTCAAAATTCTTAAAACTTTTTGAATTTCTCAAATTTCTCAAAAAAATTTCTCAAAATTTCTCAAAATTTCTCAAAATTTCTCAAAATTTCTCAAAATTTCTCAAAATTTTTCGAAATTTATAAATTTTAAGAAATTTTTGAAATTTTAGAAATTTTTGAAATTTTAGAAATTTTAGAAATTTTAAAAATTTTAGAAATTTTAGAAATTTTAGAAATTTTAGAAATTTTAGAAATTTTAGAAATTTTAGAAATTTTAGAAATTTTAGAAATTTTAGAAAGTTTAGAAATTTTAGAAATTTTAGAAATTTTAGAAATTTTAGAAATTTTAGAAATTTTAGAAATTTTAGAAATTTTAGAAATTTTAGAAATTTTAGAAATTTTAGAAATTTTAGAAATTTTAGAAATTTTAGAAATTTTAGAAATTTTAGAAATTTTAGAAATTTTAGAAATTTTAGAAATTTTAGAAATTTTAGAAATTTTAGAAATTTTAGAAATTTTAGAAATTTTAGAAATTTTAGAAATTTTAGAATTTTAGAATTTTAGAATTTTAGAATTTTAGAATTTTAGAATTTTAGAATTTTAGAATTTTAGAATTTTAGAATTTTAGAATTTTAGAATTTTAGAATTTTAGAATTTTAGAATTTTAGAATTTTAGAATTTTAGAATTTTAGAATTTTAGAATTTTAGAATTTTAGAATTTTAGAATCTTAGAATTTTAGAATTTTAGAATTTTAGAATTTTAGAATTTTAGAATTTTAGAATTTTAGAATTTTAGAATTTTAGAATTTTAGAATTTTAGAATTTTAGAATTTTAGAATTTTAGAATTTTAGAATTTTAGAATTTTAGAATTTTAGAATTTTAGAATTTTAGAATTTTAGAATTTTAGAATTTTAGAATTTTAGAATTTTAGAATTTTAGAATTTTAGAATTTTAGAATTTTAGAATTTTAGAATTTTAGAATTTTAGAATTTTAGAATTTTAGAATTTTAGAATTTTAGAATTTTAGAATTTTAGAATTTTAGAATTTTAGAATTTTAGAATTTTAGAATTTTAGAATTTTAGAATTTTAGAATTTTAGAATTTTAGAATTTTAGAATTTTAGAATTTTAATTTTAGAATTTTAGAATTTTAGAATTTTAGAATTTTAGAATTTTAGAATTTTAGAATTTTAGAATTTTAGAATTTTAGAATTTTAGAATTTTAGAATTTTAGAATTTTAGAATTTTAGAATTTTAGAATTTTAGAATTTTAGAATTTTAGAATTTTAGAATTTTAGAATTTTAGAATTTTAGAATTTTAGAATTTTAGAATTTTAGAATTTTAGAATTTTAGAATTTTAGAATTTTAGAATTTTAGAATTTTAGAATTTTAGAATTTTAGAATTTTAGAATTTTAGAATTTTAGAATTTTAGAATTTTAGAATTTTAGAATTTTAGAATTTTAGAATTTTAGAATTTTAGAATTTTAGAATTTTAGAATTTTAGAATTTTAGAATTTTAGAATTTTAGAATTTTAGAATTTTAGAATTTTAGAATTTTAGAATTCTGAAATCTCAAAACTTTACATTTTAGAATTCTAAAATCTAAAATAAATTCTTAAATAGAAAATTTTCCAAAGCTCTATAATTCTAAAAAAAAATAAAAAAAAACTTTCCAAAAATCATTGAAGTTTTTCAAAAATAATTGCAGTTTTCCAAAAACTCTAAAATTATTTAAAATTCTCTAACATTTTTTCAAAATTCTTTAAAATTCTATAAAATTCACTAAAGTACTCTAAAATTTCCAAAATTTACCAAAATCATATAAAATTTATCAAAATCTCCAAATTTTCCAAAAAAATCGCTTAATTTCTTTAAATTGTTTTATTTTCTCTAAAATTCTACATAATATTCCAAAATTTTCTTAAAACCTTTTAAATTATATAAAATTTCTATCAAATTCTCTCAAAGTTCCCTAAAATTCTATAAAATTCTTAAAAAACTCTTTAAAATTCTCTAAAATTTTTCAAAAATCTCTAAAATTATCTAAAAATCTCTGAAATTTTCTTAAATTTTCTTAACATTACCAAAATTTTCTAAAAATTTCGAAAATTCTTTAAAATTTTGTTCAGATCTCTAGTATTCTCTTATTTTTTCAAAATTCGATAAAATTGTTTAAAATTCTCTAAAATTTTTCAATATTCTATACAATATTTCCAAAATTCTTTAAAATTTTCCATTATTCTTATAAATTTTCAAATATTCTAAAATTAAAAAAAAAAATAAATTCTAAAATTCTTGACTTGAGCTACGGCGACGGCTTCTTTGGCCCACCGAATTTTGATTCGGTTGAATCGGTCGACGGGGCATTTGATTTTGATTTGCGTCTCAAAGAGTGTTCGTGTGGTCGCTGCACCGCCAAATTTGAACGAGAGTTTGTTTTTCTCGTGGTCGTACTAGATGAAAGTCGAGTTGGTTCCCGGGGATCGGGGGCTTCTGGTATTCCGGGGCGCACGCCTTGCCGTTGCAGGGCTTCTTGTCCGGAGGTGTGTTGCTCGGGCACATTGACGTCGGCCATTCGACCTTGTGTTCCTGGGCCATGATTTGCTTGCACTCGACGCGACGCTCCTTGAGGCCGCCTGCACAGGGTCTGGAAGGTTAGAAGAATTGGTAAGTACCAATTGCCTGCAGATTAGTTCGTACTAGGATAATCACTTTGAGCACTTGCTCCACTCGGAAACCTACCACCGCACAAGGCAGTCGATGATGTTGTAGAACTGCGGGTCAAGCTGAGGCTTCGTGGTACACATGCTGTTAGGCACGTTCGTGGTGTTCTCACCGCATTCGTATACGCGCCTCAGGTTTCGTTTCCGGTGAGCACAGGAACGGGGACACGTTCTTGCCGGAATCTTCGCGGGTGCTGGCTGTCTGTCGTGTTGTTTTGGCCAATGACACCATCAGATGGTGTCAGTTTTCTCTCCGGGGAAAATCATCTGTGTAAACAAAGTGATTATTTATTTTCATTAATGTAATAAATGGTAAAAAGGGCGTTGAAATTTCATCCAACTTTACCTTAACGAAGATTTCTACGCTGTGCATTCAGCTGCAGCCGTCCTTTGTTGTTTCCTCCTCCTGATTCCGGATCAGACCAAAATCGGCCTAGCCTGAGATCTGGGCCAAATGTGGTCAAGAATCCCCGATGGTGCTCGGTTCACTCGTGCGGACAAGACCGGACCGGTAACAAATTTCACTCCCGATTTTATAAACAAAAATCACAGCAGCACAGAAAAGAAACAAAACATCCGCGAGAAGGTTATGTTCGCACAATTTCTGTTTGTTTATTTGTGCGCGAGCAGCTGATCGTCGAGCTGTCAAAGTGTAACGCATTGGCTGCGTCGGACGACACAGAAATTCGTACCGCAATCATGGGGTTTGCGATTACGCAAACATTTTGTTTCAAAGACGAAAACAATTCTTTCAATATCGAAAACATTTGCCATGATTTCGCAAACATCGAATGTTTTCAAATTCGTCGCGAATTTTTTTCGGAACCGCCGACCGGATTTTGTTCCGTGTACAGTTTTGAATTACATCTAACAAAATAAAAATAAATAACAGTCACATTTTGACGTGACGTTACAATTATTCTATGTCTGAAACTCTCTTCAATATTTTTCACATATTTATACATAACTGAAGACACCAAACCGAGATTTGTATGGACGAACCAATAATGCAAAATGTTCCCTTTTGTCGTAGCATAATAAACTTGAATTGGATGCTATTCTCTTCAAACCTCATTTTTCCCACACAAAGCTACTCTTCTGCTTCTATCTCAAATTGATTCCAAGTTCACCGCTCAGGCGATAATGAAGTTTTTAAAATGGAAATCAGATTCAATCAAAATTAAATTTCCGTTCCCCTGGTGTGCTTGCTGATTTTGCAAAGCACTGGTTAGTTTTCACTTCTCAACGTTTTTTTTACAATCATTATTTGTTCGCAGAGCAAATAACCCAGAAACCAATTCGTGGCATCCACTTGGATTTCCCTTGGATACTTTTATCGACTAAAATCCAGAACCCAGCTGCCTGGCTGAATGTCGTGTTGATTAAAAAAAATGATTGGAACGGTGCTATCTCGTCAACTCTGAAGAAGAAACTTAATTGAAACGCTCTGGTTTGACTTTCAAAGGTGGTTTCGCTGATTTTTTTGTTCAGAAAAAATCACCCTTGAAAACGAAGCTTTAATTTCATTGCAATCCATCCGTTAAAATCCGATCTGGATGCGCACCAAATTACCATTTTGATTGCCAGTTCCGGTGTCAAAATGAATTAAGTTTGGTCACTCCTTTTTTTTTTGCCTCGAAAAGCAGCTTTTCACCCGGTGGCGGCTGCCAGCGTTCAGATTTTGCCCCTCCATTAATCAGAAATGGCATTGGTCGGTTCCACCAGGGGCCCCGGAGGAGGTAGGCAGGATTCGATTTCGCGGCCTTTATTTCTGGTCCCCTACTTCCCCCTCGCCACCAAGCCCCTAGAGTCCCCCTGGGATGGTGGTCAAGTTAACTGTATTATGTGCACCGGTGATCAATATCCTGCGTGGGAGAGGGTAATGAGAGAGAATTTATTATTCGTGGAAAAAATTTAATTGCCTATTAAGCCGATTTTGGCGAGCTCGAAATAAATGCAAAACTGCCAGAAGGAGCAAGTTTTACTTGGTGGTATGGGCCGGGAAATTAAGTACCGAGCGAAAAATGCATTTACCACTGGAGCAGATAAAGTTTTCCGGGAAAATTTAAACCGGCTCTGGTTGCAGCAATTTTCAACCAGGGAAAGTTTTGACAGCACGAAACAACATTTAAATTCACAATTTATTACAAATCATTAGATTTCACTGACAGTGACGAACATTTTGCGCTCGACAGAGTCTAATTTTGTATCGCAACTTTCGTTCGTTGGTTCCAGAATTTCATTCTTCCGTCGAGCTCGACGATGACTAACTGTGTCTAATTAAATTTTCATTAGAAACTTCTGCATCCAAAAGTGATTTGTCTGCTTGTTTAGCTGGTTGTCGTCGGTGTCGTCCACCGGTGGACGACAACCGTTGACGACGAGCAGCGGGGTAAAACTCGAGCGAAAGTTCAGCCCTGGTGACTAATGCGATTGGCAGGGCTGTTGTAATACATTTATGCAGGACTTCTTTCTGGGAAAAAAGTAAAAGTGGTTGTGATGTGTTCGAGGAGCTTTTATTTGACATTTTTAAATGTGTTTAATGGGCACCCAGCAGTAGCCCTCTTCGATTTGCGTGTAACTTTGTCCTAAGGGGTAACTTCAGTCCCTGATCACGAATCCAAGCTCCAATTTTTTATATCTCGTGACGAAGGGTAGTACGACCCCTTCCATTTTTGTTAATCGAAAAAAGAGGTATATTTCAAAAAAAATCAGCCTGAAATGGTGGTTGTTTTGAAATTTGGTGTCAAAGGAACTTTTATGTAAAATTGGAAGCAGGATTCTATGACGTACTAAAGTTGTAGAGCAGAAAATTACAAAAATTTTGATACACAAACATAAGAAGTTTGCTAGCACCCATCGCAAGTTATCACGATTTTACGATAAAAAGTTTTGAAAAGTTATTTTTGCAATTCCGTCTTGAAACTTCCTACTTTTCCTGTCATTCTCGTAAGACGAAACAGCCTACTTTTATCTACTATAAATAACAGAATCGAATAGAAACACATTTTAAAACAAATGCTGAAAAGTTGAACTTTTCAGCACTAGTTTTGAAATGTTATACTTTTCAAAAAAAAAATTGATTTAAACTATTTATTGACAAAATACATGAACATTTGACTTATAATTTCACTCAATGGGTGTTTTCAGAAATGCAAAAAATGTTTTATGGAACTCGTTGCAAACCTTGATTTTTTCAGCACTTGTCGTATTTATCCAACTCGGTAAAGCTCGTTGGATAAATGTACGACACGTGCTGAAAAAATCTTCTTTTTGCAACTTGTTGCATAAACTACTATTTTGTTTCTTTTTGTTTCGACGTTCGTTTCTGTCAAGGGTGAATAGCCATGATCAACGGCTACCAAATTTTTTTTCTCCGCAAAGTCGCGGTAAATCGTGATGGTTAAAAGCAAACCCCTGATGTTTTTGCATCAAAATATTTTTTTTTCAATTAGGAAGGTGATTTATGTGTAAATATATTTTTTTGATAATTCTCAAAATATTTCAAAAAAATTAATTATTGGTCATGAATGCAGCAGTCAATCGATATAAGTATTTTAAATTTTACTTCACATCTGTCAAGTTTTTTTTCTATCAATGGTTCTTTAAATATATAAGCATTGAGGATTTTTTATCGCGATAAAACACTTTTGCGGAACTGTACATCGGAATAATTTTTGTTTTTTAAACAGGTCCAAATAAGCTAAATATGATTGTCATCGCAGGTAAATCAGTTTCAAATAGTTTTCAATTATTCAAATAGTAATCAGTCAATAATTGATTTAACAAAAAATACCCTCATCCAAACAATAAAGGGGAATTTTTATGAAAAAATAAACTTCAGAGATGAATTTGAAATTAGAATGCAACTTAGGGGTTACATACATGCAGAAAATCACAAAATTTTATCATAGTACAAAAGGTCTATTTAATCCACTTAAATAATGATTTCCAATGACTCGTTAAAGTTTTATGAAGATATTGCGATCAGCAATTTTTTTTAATACTATGGGGCTCTCAATACATATTCTGTGTGTATGACAAAGCCTGACTTTGAAATTGTGTTTTTTAAAACAAAAATCGTAAACTGATGATTTTTTAGGAGAACAACATAATGAAATATTTTTTTTCAAATAAACTTTTTGCAAATTGGCCTTCGTCATGCTCATGGGACAGAACAAACGATCAATTTGGTAAAAGCAGTCTATTACAATCACAGTTTTTTTTAAACTTCATCATCCCGGTACGAGAATCGAACTCACGACCTCTGGGTTGGAAATCCAGCACGCCGTTAGTCAAAAACCATCCCCTATCGGTCAGTATTCCCAGTGAGCAGATTTACTCTTTGAAGGGATCTGACTTGTCCGGGCCAGACAGGAATCGAACCCATCTCCTTCCGTTTACAAGTCGAAACCCGTAACCTCACGGCCACGGAAGCTCGGTTATTGAAAACTAGAATTAATCAAATCTAAAGCCAAATAATTCTTTTCGAAATGTAAGTACTCGTACTTAAATTGATGTTGTTGTTGTTGTGTTTGTATTTCGATTTAAAAGAATCAAAATTGTTTACCAAGTCGTGCGTGAGTGTTGCGCAGAATGTGGCGATGTAAAATGGTTTGGATAGGTAATCACAAATTACAAAGTTACACTATTAAAATTTGAGTATTTATGTATTACAAAAATGTAATAACATAATTAATTGGAAGCTGTAATGCAGGATTACTGGATTAGTCATAAATAACAATTTATCGAAAATCCGAGATCAGAAAAAAGTGTAATACACTGGCATTCCGTTTTGGCAACACGATTTTTGAAACATTTCTGCTTGTCCAAAGTCATCGTCAATTTTTAAATTGTTCAACAATGTGAGAAATTTTAGATTGGTTTTCAATCAACAATTTAGAAGAAAATTGGAGTTAGTCCATTCATCAATTCCATAGTCAATTGTTGGAACTTCCGTAAAATATATTGTTTGCTCTTACGTCTTTTTTCAATATGTTTCGTCGATGTTGAAATATTTTTAAGGATTTAAAAATGTACTGCAATTAATTATTAATTATTATTATTTTATTATTTATTAAAAAGGATATTGTTTTTTAGAATAGCCGTGGATTAAAAAAAATATCTGCAGCGAACGTTACAAACAAGTAAATTCATTTTGCTAACATCTTTGCTTTAAAATTATAAAAAATAGCCTGAAATTTGTTAAATTTAGTTTTTTAGCTCTCTTCTCGACCTCGACATGGGTCATTTAATATAACATTACAATACAATCTGCAATGGTTCAATTTGTCGCCATTCGAATGAGCATACAATTTTCTTCAAAAATAGTAGTTAAACTGAAAAGACCATAAGTCAATAAACTCAACTTATTTGAACAAATTTGAAACAAGGAATGATTGGTCACATTATCTTGCCCATTGTTAACTATGCATAATTTTGATTAAATGAATAAAATATAATAAAATTCACAAAATGGTTAACCAAACCATACGTTAAAGTAATTTGTCATATTCGAGAGTTTAATCGTCAAATTTCTTTCCTTACAATATTAGTTCGATTTGTGATTCATTGCCATTGAAATATTTTTTTATTTATGCTTGTGATGAAATTATATTTCAAGGGCAAACTCGAAATGATTGATTGGCCCCGAGAAAAATCCAATTAATCCCAATGAATTTATTGATTGACCCCTTCACTGCTGTGGGCACCAGTTGATAACGGTCGGTGTAAATAATTCCGCTATCATGTCAGAAGGAACTATTTATTTGTCCAACTGCAATAATCCTTTCTGCACACCTCATTAGTTTTGGGGGATGGGAACAAGCTTTTTGCATAGGAGTTGGCTGGATACATAATAAACAATTGATATCAGGTGCTGCGTTGTGGTTGGGTTTATTTTTAAGCTGTTGTTATCGATAGGAAATGAAACTAGCTTAAAATGAAACATTGTTTATTTGTGTTTTTTTTCTGAAAACAATGAATTAGACACATTATTAAATGCTTGTAAGCTCTTTATGTATTGCTAACTCGAGTGAAACTTCGAAATGAAACGATTTGAATTCTATCAACAACGTAATCGTTCTGAATTGAAAAGCGATGTTCTCTTGCAGTGTGGCCCGTCCAATGGCCCATGAAATAATGATGTGTACATTTAGGAACGCTTGAATAGCACTAATGGGGGTGAGTGTGCGGGGGAGTGTCAGATGGGTGAGACACAACAGAAATCTAGATGATTTGAATATGTGATACCTAATTAGTGACATCTGATTTGCATAATGATGATAACGAGAATTATGGCGGAATGATTTGATTGGGTTCGCCGAGCTGATGTCCAGTTGGGCTGAATGATACAAAACATTAGTTGGTGGTGATTGGTATTTGAATCTCTAAATTTATGGTTTTGCTGAACACATCGTTGAACATTTTGTTATTTTAAAGTGCTTAAGCTTATTGGAATAGGTGTTTTTTTATTCAATTATATTGTTCGGAGACTTTTTTCAAATATGCGTAATGCGAAAAATGCGAATATCATCATAGGATTTAAAAAAAAGTTAATCTTAAAATTTATAAATTTCAGTTATGCCACTTAAAATATCATTAATAAATATTTCATATTTTCGAAAGCAAAACGTCAGTAAACAAATCCTGCATAAAAATCGCAACTGTCCATTTCTACTCTCATTTTCACGCCCACGTGGCCCAACGGTGGCAATTGGTTCCCACGTGGCCCCCAAGCTACGAGCTGTTTATGATTTCGACGTTTGCGACGACGGCTGCGGAGTAAATAAAATTCAAATTTATAAGTGAATCTGGGTGCAGTGAAAAATATACCCCTCCTCGTTCTCCTGCCAGCCACGTGTCCAATTTTCCACCGAAAAGTCACAGACCACGTAATCATACGACTGTGTACGAGTGTGTGTGTGCGTCGATCCTTTCGATAAGACCACACCGTGTGTGCATCAGACTGTACAGGAAATTGTCGGTTTGGATGCAATTTTCCGACCCGAATAGCCGAGCCGAGCTGGGCGGCAAATGGCACCCGCTTCCATAGTACCATGGTTTGTGGAGGAAAGTGCAGCTGACAACGTGCCCACGACTGCTTAGTGCGGTTTTTCCAGTTTTAGTTTTGATTTACTTGTTGATTGAAATTTGCGGTCGAAAGCTAGTTTGCTTCTAGTGGCATATGGTTGTACGGAAAATTGAAAAAGATCAATTCGACTCAAAACAATTTGAAATGTAGGGTAACGTTATGCAAAAACACTTGAAATCCTTGAAAAAGGTCAAATCCATAACTTTTTCCGAGTAATTTCAAATGAAATCACCACAACATTACGCGTCAATTAATTCAACATGACCGTTTGGCTTTACTCGCACTGCCATTGCTTCAATTTGCGTTACTTTTATTTTTTGCTCCATCACCACCAATGGGGACACACACTCTCACACTGAATTAAAATGCCAACAGTAATCATCATCGCGACACGATATTTTTTTATGACGAACAAAATAA